>NC_082686.1:48634236-48846210 GCF_949987515.2 Delphinus delphis | reverse complement strand
CTAGTGTTGCATCACTGAAACACCTTAGCATATTGTTACACAGAAATACAAATGTATTCCTCAAAGGGACACAATAACTTGCATATACCGTATTAGAAATTCTATACATTTTGAATGTATAGTCTGAATTAATTAGTTTATATTTACTTAGCACTTACGTGCCAGACGGACACCATATTAAATGTTTTATATGAGTCAAGAACCATTTCTAATCTTTTTATAGATGAGGACAACTGAAATTTCAAGAGATTAATCTAGGCAATGTCAGAACCCGTAGGGTGGAGCTGGAACCCAGAGAGCAGGGCTGGGACACAGGAGGCTCGTGAGGTACATTAGGAGCCTTGTTTGCCTTCCTCTAGTGCCAATCCTGTCAGGCAATCCTAATCCCTTTTTCTTAACCACTACGCTATTTTACTTTCCATGTATCTCAAGCAGTTCAAGTATTACCACCTTGCTACTCAGTAGGGTCTTAAGAGTTGAAATTCATTCATAATGCACTTCTCATCAATTCTAAGTTTACACGTCACCTTTTCTTTTCTTTTCTTTTTTTTTTTTTTTGCGGTAAGTGGGCCTCTCACTGTTGTGGCCTCTCCCGTTGCGGAGCGCTCCAGACATGCAGGTTCAGCGGCCATAGCTCATGGGCCTAGCCACTCTGCAGCATGTGGGATCTTCCTGGACCGGGGCTTGAACCCGTGACCCCTGCATTGGCAGGTGGATTCTTAACCACTGCGCTACCAGGGAAGCCCTGAGTGAGGTGTCTTTTTTGAGATAATCAGTTGTGGCCAGGGGAGCAAGGTCTGTAAAAATATGGCAGCTTCCATTCAAATCACATGGCTGAAAAAAGGAAGTATTTCCTTGAAAAGAAAAGCCATCTACACTACAACAGGGAAGTGCTGTAGGAACACTCTTCAAATAAACCCTTTTCTGCTAAGAGGATAAGAAATTAGCTTTATCCCCACGAACCCATTTCTCACTACCCCACGAACCCATTTTTCATTATACGGTTCAATCTCATGACATGCCAAAGGATGTCCTAACTTTTTGTTTAACCAAGACTCAGTTAAATGATATACCTTAGTGCCTATGACATGCCCAGCACTGTACCAAATGTTAAATAAATGAACCACCACCTGAAGTTCCATCAATATTCGATGAAAGGGTAGTTGTTGACATGGCTAAAAGAACATTTAAGAAGTAAAATGCAGTCTGAGACTCAAAAGTAGTCATAAAAAGCCACACCAATGGTACAACTATTTTACTCAAACAAACACGGACAACTCTTTTTACTTTCTAAGATTCTTTTTACAGTAAACAAAATATATTTCCAAAGTTTTACAGATATTTAATTGGAGAAAGATAATACTTCAGTTAGTTTGGAAAGACAACCTTTAAAAAAAAGAGCAAGTGAATTCCATTCAGGATGAAACAGACTAACAGAACTGTATTCCTAAGTGGTGGTGGTGGGATCAATTGGGAGACTGGGATTGACATTTATACACTAATATGTATAAAATGGATAACTAATAATAACCTGCTGTATAAAAAATAAAATAAAATTAAAAAAAAAAGAAACAAGAGTGTATTACCTGTGCTACTTCAGCAGAGGCTTCCTAAAAATTTCAGCTGACTTTGGAAAAAAAAAAAATAACTGTAATCCTAATCCATTTACTTTTTAAGCTATCAAATATTCTCATTCAAGCTACCTTTTCTGTGTCTATCTACAGAGCCTCTTGGAAATGAATTAAAAGTCTTTGACTTCACTCTGTTGAAAAACTCTTGAGAATGCTGAGAAATATCCAGATAACCAGTATGTTTTCTCCTAGGAACAAACTTCAGAGCCTCTTCCCAATTACCAGTGTTTTTCAGACATAACAAAATACGTATCATTTGATCTAAGGTGAGATTTTTGGTGCCAGTGTCCCACTGCAAATATTTATCTAATGGAAGGCATTCTGTTGCCAGCTTCAGCCGTTTTGCTTTGGCTAGGGATGTGCCTGGTTGCATATTCTTATCAACAAAAGATCCCACTACGTAAATTTTGTCATGCTTGAAAGTAGTCATAACGTTGGGAGAATCTGAAGTTAAATATATAATACTGTCCTTTGGAAATAAATCTACATAAGACTTTTCTGTTGCTGTTAAAAGCAATTTGTTCCACTTTTCTCCATAACGTTTAACTAACTCTCTATAGTAGGCACCACCTGTTTTAAGACTGCAGAAATGAATATGGAAAGGATCAACATTTCTTCTGTTCCATCCTTCACTTTCTAAAAGTTGGGAAACAGCATTCTGCAGTTCTTTTGGTTTCATATAGTCGTCATAAGCCATGTCAAAAACCAAAGGTTGTCCAAACTGCATGGCCTGGGCACCCTTCCAGCCCATTGCAATGTCCATATTCCTATCCCAAAGTCGTAGAAACAGAAAGTTTTGCTGTTTATCTTTCTTAGTGGTTTCTGGTAGCTGATCTTTTTTTACTTGTTCTTTTGCTGCTATTTTCATTTCCTTTTTTATTTGCTTGGCTTTTTTCATTTTTTCCTTAATATATAAATATTTTAAATATTTTCTTTTTGACGATTTAGAAACACATTCCATAACAGTTTTGAGCTCTTCTTCACTGATGTGTTCTGGTACTTCTCTGCGAAGCAATCTCCACATCTCAATTAATTCCCTGGTGGCAGCTAGAGTATCTTCATCCTTGCTACTTGAGACTATTGAAACACCCTCTTCTCGCACACTAGATTTCATTGTAATTTTCCACCTATCCAACTCCAGCTCTTCAGGAGGTGATGTACTCTCCTTATTAGGATAGGACACAGCTGGTATTTTGGAAGACGTGTATCTCTGCAGAGTTGTTGAATATAAAACCCTTCTCTTCCTATGAAGGGTAAATGGCACCAAAACTCTGGCAAAAGGTCTTAAGAAGGTGACACTGACACTCATTTTGAGGAAAACAGGCTTGTAAGAAAAGCCCTATAAAAAAAGAAAAATGTAATGAAAAGTTAAAAACCTCTCAAGTAACTGTGCAAGTATAAATTTGAGATACCAAAATGCAATTTATTTCTGAAACATAAAGTGGAATCTTAGTCCAACTTATTTTTGCACCATTAATTTTTCTTAGACTCCTGTGGCCTAGAGCCTGTGATCATTCACTAGGCAAAAAGTTCAAAACTTATTTGGGTTCTTATTTTAGATATGAACTTCACTATTGTTTTAGGCAAAAGGATACCTTGAAGATCCTTTTCAGATTTGTATCTAGGGACCCAGAAGATCAATGTTACTGGATAACAAAGTTATGTACCACTATATGGCTGAGATTATGGTGCTGTATTCTTCTCCACTTTCTACTAAGCCCAGATACAGACCCAAACACAAGACCCTTAACAAGCAATACATGAAGACAAAGGGCAGAAAAGTTACAGAAAATGGCAACTAGTAAAAAGCACTTAGCAGCTGCTGTACCAATGCCCTTATATGTTTTCAAAATAGAAATATAGAGAGATCTACTGATTAAAAAAAAAATAAAACCTCCCTTCTCCAATTTAGACTTTACAGCAAATAAAGTTATTGCCAAACAAAATATCCAAAATTAGGGCAAATATATATAAGCTCCACAATTTTATCCTAAAGGTCTGGATGTCCACAAAACAATGAAGATGCTTAAAGATGTGAAACTAGTGCTGGACTTGAAGCAAAAAAAGGAATTCAACTTTTCACCAAATGCAACTAAAATACTTGAAAAGTTCCTTCTTCCCTTGGCTTCATTTAATGACGCTGCATGCTCCTGGGTCTCTGACCTGTGCAATGATGCTCAGAGCCATTCCCCCCACACCCCCAACACACACAAGGTGGATGTGCTTCTGAGTTCTGTCCTTAGCCCTTTTTTCAATCTAAACATTTTCCCTATGAACTCTGATCTACCTCCTTGACTTTGATCACCATGTACCAGATGACACCTCAAATGCAACAAACTGAAATCTGTCTCCCTTCCCTTCCCAATCTGCTTCTCCTTCTGCGTTATTTCAGGGAGGGACACTACTATCCATCCATTTGCTAAAGGCAGAAACTGGGAGTCATTTCATAACTGTCCCCTCTCACACCCTCCATTCCTAATTTGAGTTATATTTATTTAGTTTCTAAATACTTCTCTAATCCAGTCACTTCTCTTCAACCTCATTTTCTTATCTTTTTTTTTCTTTTGGAGGCGGGAGGCTGTGCTGCACAGCTTGCAGGATCTTAATTCCCCGACCAGTGATGGTACCCGGGCCCTCTGCAGTGAGAGCACGCAGTCCCAACCACTGGGCTGCCAGGGAATTCCCTCAACCTCATTTTCTTAATTGTATCTGCTAGCCTCTAGATTTGCTCTCCTTCATCTCTAAGCCATTTGGAGCTACTGCAGATCTGATCAATACACTCACATCATCCTCAATGTGTATTTTAAAACTCACTGCTGCCAGGTTAAAATCTGAACTTATATATATGGCTTATAAACTTTTTTCACAAAATCACCATTTGCTTACCTCTTCAGCTACATCTCTAGCTATCTGTCACTTCAAACTTTAGATCAAGTATTCCTATTAGACCTTTTAGCACCCTGTACTTCTGCACCATAGTGCTTGTAACACTGCATTGTAATTTCCTGGCTACTTATTAGCCCCACTATGTGGTAAACTCTATCAGGACAAGGACTGTATTTATAGTAACATCGAACCCAATGTTTGGCAGTATATAGTTCACATTTATCATTCAAGTATTTTTCGATTAAATACTCCGGGTCAATGCTTCTCACATTTAAAACGCGTTCAGACACCTTTTAAAGAAAATACAATTTCCTTCATACTCCTCGAAATAGTTAACCGAGAGTTCTCAGTCCCAATACGAGAAACACTGATTTCGGAAAAAGTCTTTTGAGTTTTGTCTTTGTAAATGGTAAATATTTTTAGGATATCAAAGAAACAAAACCCCCAAATATTTAAAAGGGGAACAAGGATATCATTTTGGGAAACACTGCTCTCGTCCCAGGTACTGTACTTATAGTTTATTAAATCACTAGGCTTCCTCTTATCTGTGGGCCTTCTTAACGCACAAGCTCCGGTATGCGTATGTTAGGTCTCCCGCATCCTCCCACCTCACCACACACACTGGGAGACAAGAAACCCGCCCGTACCAGGAGTGCAAAGACAGTGGCTCCGGCCGGTGCAAACCACAAGGAACCCCAGAGGACGCAGGATTCTGCCGGGAAATGCTGCCCAGGGTTCCGCGTTGCACCTGACCCACAGATTACCTATCACTCTACACAGTATCCGTCGTTGACCCGAGACCCGCAGCCGGAAATCTCTTCCCCTCCTTCCGGCGCTGCCATATGACGTCATGCCAAAGGGGCAAGCCTTCCGGCCTGGAAAGCAGCGCTGTCGTGCAACGCAGGGTGAAAAACATTCACTGACAGTAGCAATACAAAGACTATTGAGACCGCGTTGTGAGGTTTGGGGGCTGAAGCCAGGTGAGAGTGGGTAAGGGATGAGTGGAATATGAGAAAATTGAGTCATCAAGGTTAAACGTTTTTATGAATCTTGGCAGAGGCAATATTCGGTAGGCTCAGCCTCCGGTGTGGTGTCCAGGAAATTTTTGTTATTTTTACTGTGCCTGGGAGAGACTTGACCAGCTGATGGGATTGTTAGCAAGGGAATAAGGAAAGAAAGGTTGAGAAGGGTGAACTTCCTCAGAAGATTGAAAGAGATGGGATTCAGAGGACAGATGGAGGGAACTGGTCTTGGATAGGAGGAGGAAATACCACTTCCTTTGTAACAGGAAGAAGGGAAGAAACTTAGGTGGGGATGGAAACCAGTTTGTAGATATGGCACTTGTAATTTTAGAGTTCCCATTTCTGTGAAAGAGGTAGTCAGCTGAGAATCTCTGGAGAGCGAAGAATGGGAGAAGGTTTCAAATTGTTATGAAGAGTGAATGTGACACTCTCAGTGATGGAGAAGTTTTTCACGTATTGCAGTATAGGGAAGTCATTCTGGCTTATACGTGGTTCTGCCTGAACTTTGTGTGAACTGAAACACAGCCTGACTTACGGCCTGTCAAACACTTATACAGCACATCTACTTTAACCATTAAGATAAAGAATGTCCTCTTCGAAGATAAGGATAAATAGCTGAGAGGCTGCCTCCCAGGCTATAGTCCTCAGTTTGGTTCTAATAAAACTCTTTTCTATTACTTATTATAGTTTGATTGTTGATTATTTGTGTCAACAGTAGAAGCAGAAAGTAGAATTGTGTTTACCAGGGACTAGGAGGGTGGTGGTGAAAACAAGGATTTGTTTAGTGGGTATAACAGTTCAGTTTTGCAAGGTGAAAAAGTTCTGGAAATCTGTTGCACAACACGAATATACTTAACACTACTGAGCTTAAAAATTGTTAATATGGTAAACGTGTGTGTTTCTTAAAATCACAATTAAAAAAAGAAAGAACGAAGTGTGAGCTGACTAGGGAATGACAGTCATGTTGTTAGGCAGTGTTTATGGTCTAATTCAGTTTGGGCGTCATGATTTATAGTGATATCAGTCTATCTTATATGATCCCTTTTACCTCACATGAGATAGACTTAACGTTATTACCTCCCTGGCCACCCCTAATCTTCCTAACAGTGGTTCACAAAGTGGGATCCCCAGACCAGCAGCATCAGTATCACCTAGAAACTAGTTAAAAGGCAAATTTTGGGGCCCCACCTACCAATTCTCCTGAATCAGAAACTTTGGCAGTGATACCTAGCAGTCTTTAAGACCTCCAGGTTATCCTGATGTACTTTAAAGTTAGAGAACTGCTGCTTTTGAAGAAGCATTGAAAAGGAAGTAAGAGACTTTCTTGCTGTCTTTTTTAACAGAGATTTCCCACAGTGAATTCACAGTATGTTCTTTTTTTCTTTGTTAAAATTTTAATATGTTTAGTCTGGTATTGGGAAGTGACAGACAAATCTTGGTGTACTTCGCTTACAATGATCATAGCCTATTACTTCTATTTTCCACAAGAAGGGGAAAAGTTATCACATACTGATGTCAGAAAGTCTTAGGATTTTCCTGCAGTCCTCCCTTATCAGTCTTTTCTCTATCAGGACACATCTCTGGTCTGCAGCTTATAGCCAAAAATCTGGAGATATCCTTTTTTGACTTCAAGCTGCTAAAATAGAGCAACATCGGAAGTCAGAGTAAGGGAATAGTTTAGGGTGACCCTAGGAGAGAAAATTAAAATAAACTTTATTTTCAACACAAGTATTTGTGGCAAAAATTCTGATGTCTTGCAGAGAAAGAGGAAACCAGTTTCTAAATACACAGCTGTTTATCAAAACAAGAAAAACTTTAAAACAGGATAAAAATGCTCCCAGACCAAGATAATCTTATAAGCAACAATTGAGTTGAGCTGCTATACCATTAATTTCAGTTGGCATCATTTCTGATGTGGTAGTCTAAAATATGTCTCCAAATTCTTTGACACTCTCTCACGAGGTGGAGTCTAATTCCTCTTCCCTTGAACTTAGTGACTCATGTCCAACAAATAGGAAAAAAGTAGACCAGTATACAACTTCAGAGAGTAGGTCATAAAAGGCGGTGCAGTTTCTGGCTTGCTTATTCACCTGGATGATTCATCCTGTGGGAAGCTAGCTGCCATGTTGTGAGGACATTCAAGTGACAAAGACTCTCCTTGACCAGACTTTAGTTAGGCTCTTCTGAGCCCTCTCCTGGGATTAGTCCTTGACCTTGACCTTCTGTGAGATTGCATAGGTCAATTTTAGCAAGAATCCTGCTAAGTCATCCCCCAACCTTGATATATTATCAAGTTTCTCACTCCTCACTCTTCATATCAAAGCCCTTGTCCTGCCTTTAGCAAGAATCTCTCTACCGTTGAGGTCTCTTAGTTTTCCATCCACTGATATCTCCACTCTGCTCCTAGCTATCTTTATTGTTTTGGAGTTGAGCCTGATCTCTGTTCCCTATTGCAATGTCCCTAACTGCAATAGTCTTGAGTAAAGTCTTCCTTACCATTTGAACAAGTGTCAGGTTAAGTTTTTAATAGAAGCAGCCTATGGAAGAAGTCCATATAGCGAGTTACTGAGGCCTCCTGCCAACAGCCAGCCCAGCTTTAGATCACTGCAGCTTCAGACAGTCTTTTTTTTTAAAAATAAATTTATTTATTTATGGCCACGTTGGGTCTTCGTTGCTGCGCGTGGGCTTTCTCTAGTTGCAGCGAGCCGGCACCACTCTTCGTTGCGGTGCGTGGGCTTCTCATTGCGGTGGGCTTCAGTAGTTGTGGCACGCAGGCTCAGTAGTTGTGGCGCATGGGCTTACTTGCTCTGTGGCACGTGGGATCTTCCTGGACCAGGGCTCAAACTCATGTCCCCTGCATTGGCAGGTGGATTCTTAACCATTGTGCCACCAGGAAAGCCCTTCAGACAGTCTTGAGTGTGCTCTTCTGAGGGATCCTGAACCAGAATCACCCAATTAAGCTGCTCCTGAATTCCTGACCAACAGAAGCTGTGAGATAATAAATGTTTGTTGTTTTAAGTCACCAAGTTTTGGGGGTAATCTAATATGTAGCAATAGATAACTAATACACCTGACTACCACATTAAATAGTAAATTGGGGGTTATGAGAAACATCAACGTTCAGTTAGTTAAATATAAGACAAAATAGTTTTTATGGCAACACTTTTTTTTTACTTTTTTGGTGCTTTTCACAGTAAGTGCATTAAATACATTCTAGATAGACTATCTGTGTTGGTAGAGACTTCTAAAGCTCAACTTATTTACACAATGGGAAATGCAGGCTGGGAGAGAGGAACTGGTTTATCCAATGCTAGGAGTCATTTATTTATTTATTTATTTATTATTTTTGGCTGCACCTCATGGCTTTTGGGATCTTAGTTCCTCCACCAGGGATTGATCCCAGGCCCGAGGCAGTGAAAGCACCAAGTCCTAACCACTAGACTGCCAGGGGATTCCCCCTGGGAGTCATTTAAAATCTGCATATCCTGATTTACAATTCAGTGCTTTTTGTTTTTTTTTCATTATGCCACTCAAGACATGGTGCAGAAAGAGAAATTTGAGATATTATGTCTATACTGTTAAGGAATTGTCATAGTCTGTTCAGGCTGCTATAACAGAGTATCATAGACTGGGAGGCTTAGACAACAAATATTTATTTCTCACAGTTCTAGACACTGGGAAGTCCATGATCGAGGCACCAGAAGATTCAGTGTCTGGTGAAGGCCTGCTTCCTGCTTCATAGATGGCTGTGTTCTCACTGTGTCTCACATTGTAGAAGGGAGCTTTCTGGGGTTTCTTTCATAAAAGTACTAATCTCATTCGTGAGGGCTCTACCCTCATGACGTAATCACCTCCCAAACACCCCACCTCCTAATACCATCACGTTGGGGATTAAGATTTCACCATGAATTTTGGCGGGGACACAAACATTCAGTCCATAACAGGAATTGTAGTGTATACTAGGTTAAAAAAACACTAGGAGGGACTTCCCTGGCGGTCCAGTGGTTGAGAATCCACGCTTCCACTGCAGGGGGCACGGGTTGATCCCTGGTTGGGGAACTAAGATCCCGCATGCTGCACGGAGCAGACAAAAAACAAAAAACAAAACCCCCAAAACTAGGAATAAGAACACTAGGAAGACACTAGAAAGAGCTATGTACAGAAAAATTTGTATGTCCTATTAGATATGGCAGAGTCAGTTTTTCAAATGTAACATCTATAAGATGTTATAGAAAAGCCCAAACAAACTTCTTGGCCAACTCAATATTATACATAAATAGAGATGCAACAAGGATTTATTGTATAGCACAGGGAATTATATTCAATATCTTGTAATAAACTATAATGGAATATAATCCTCAAAAAAACGGAATCATTTTACTGTATACCTAATACTAACACAATGCTGTAAATCAACTACACTTCAATTGAAAGAAAGTATTAAGCATTTCTCAAACTACTGCCAAAATTATTTTGGTCTCCTGGCTTCCAAGCTTGTTCTCCTTCTAATCTATTCTCTAAACTGCAATCGGGATATTCTTATAAAATGTAAATCTGATAATATTCTCCTGTCTAAAACCATCCAATGGCTTCCATTGTCATTAGAATAAAGTAAAAAAAAATTCTTTTTAAAATTTATTTATTTTTGGCTGTGTTGGGTCTTCGTTGCTGCATGGGCTTTCTGTAGTTGTGGTGAGCAGTGGCCACTCTTCGTTGCAGTGTGTGGGCTTATTATTGCTGTGGCTTCTCCTGTTGTGGAGCATGGGCTCTAGGCACACGGGCTTCAGTAGTTGTGGCATGCGGGCTCAGTAGTTGTGGCTTGTGGGCTCTAGAGTGCAGGCTCAGTAGTTGTGACACACGGGCTTAGTTGCTCCACGGCATGTGGGATCTTCCCAGACCAGGGCTTGAAGCCGTGTGCCCTGCATTGGCAGGCGGATTCTTAACCACTGCGCCACCAGGGAAGTCCTAAAGTAAAAATTCTTAACATGGACATTGCAGCCTTGAATAAGCTGCCTGTTTATTTCTCTAACTTAACTTTGCAGCTACTGACAAAACCTCTCTCCTTTACCAAATCAGAGTCTGGCTCCTCTGAGCCCTCCTCTTGACTAGGCTCTGACATTGGGCTCTGCCCTGGGTCTGCTTAGTCCAGTTTTAGTAGGAATTATGCTGAGTCAGTTAGTGAAAATCTCACCTTTGGTATCTGAACGTCCTCTATTATATCTGATAAAATTCCTCATCCTCCACTGTCAATATCTTACCACCCCTGGCCCGCCTTCAGTAAGAATCCTGTTGAGTCAGTCTAGCAAGAATATCTATTATCCCTAATGTTTTTACTTAGTAGTTTTCCATTCACTGACCCTCACCCTGCTACTTGGTTATAACTGCCCCGCCCCACCCTTGTCCTTGTGTTTGGAGTTGAGCCCAATCTCTCTCCCCTACTACAAAACCCCCATTGCAGCAATCCCTTTTGAATAAATCTTCCTTACTGTCTTTAATGCATGTCATGAAAAATTTTTTCTTTATCACTACTCCCCATAATCTTTTAGTTCCAGCTGAACTGGACTTCTTCCTCCTGCCTTAGGACTTTTGCACATGTGATTCCTTTGCCTATGACTTAGTTTTTCCAGATAACTACTATTGTTCTTCAAACTAGGCATCATTTTCTCAGGGAGTATTTCCTGAACCCCAAGGCTGTTAGCTCTCATGCTAGATGTTCTATGACACCCTTTATTTCTTAACACTCTTCACACTTGCAATTTGTTGTTCATTGTGAACTCCAAATAAGGTTAAAGGCAACGTTGGCCTTGTTTGCCAGTGTGCCCAACACTAGTATTGACTAGTACATAGTAGACACTCAAATATTAGCTGAAGGTATGAGTAAACACACACACGAGATCAACAAACATAAACAAAAAAACTCACAAACATACAAAGAATGGAGTTGCTTATGATGTTTAATTTTTATGTTCACTTATATTTTTAATACAGCATTAAGAATGCAGAAGTCAAACACTGACTTAGTCTTTAATTTCTATCAACTACAGTTTTGGTGTCATTCTATGAAACTGAGAAATCTTTTCAAAAGAAGATCCTCTAACTAGACTACTCTTAATTTGACTAATACTGTAAAATATTAATGATAGTACTGACTGACTTCCTGGTTCATCAATAGGCTACGGAAGAGAACATACTCACTTTTTAAAAGAGTTAACAAATCAAATTTCAAGCCAGAACATACTGCCTATGAGTTGGAAGTATTCTTTTTCTTCTAGCATCTACATTAGCAAAGTTTCAGTGGGACAAAACAATCTTAGATGGCAAAAAAGTAACTTAAGCACTTTGCTTTCTTTTTGTGGAGCTTCTAGTTACTATGGGCACTCGAGAGAAATTAATAGCTGCTTTGGCTTTCAAAGATTTTCTGAAGTATTTAAAAATTGACTGAAGGCTAGAGGAAGGGGCTAAGTTGTGTTCTTCTGTACCAGCAGAAACCGTGGGAAACTCCTTTTTCAAAACAGTAGCTGCAGGTTTATCCAAAGGCTTTGGACTTGTCACCCATTCACGGCAGTGGTGCTTTATCCATGCTAATAACTGGATGTCACTCCCCAGCTGGTGTCCTACGTGATGTTCAGAGTCAATAAGTGCAACAGCATATACTTTGCTCATTACTTCCCACTTTCTACGAACAAGCAAGTCCATAAAAACCAAGCCTCCATAACCATGTACAAGGAAGGCAACATCCTTGCCTTCAGCCTTTGAAATGAAGTAATCCCAAATATAAGCCATGTGTTCTTCAGGAGTGTTGCTGCATCTTTTTGGAATACATTGGAGAGACTGCTGGAGAGATAAAAAGCACTCAGTCTGAACCATTTTTCTGGAAGGAGACTCAACATTTTGTGTTAAAAGGCCTTTCCACTCTTTTTCTGTCTGCAGGTCCACAAAATTGTCGTTGGGGTTTAGCACAATTACATCATAATGTGCCTGCAATGCCATTTGAATACATGGTATCTGACTTCCATGTTGGAGACCATGATGTATTACTGCCTGCTGACTCCACTGACCAGCTCTAAAGACCCCACGGTCCTGAAGAAGGACGAGAAGAGCAGAATGATGACCTGTTAATGCTCTCTCACTCATGAAAAAGAAGCTTCTTGGTTCCTTATCAGCCTCTGGTGGGATATATACTTTTTGTAATTTGCACACTTTTTCCAAAAGTTCATAAATGTATTGTTCAAGCAAATGGCCAAGGGCCTGGTAGCGCTTGCTATTCCTCTCCAGGACATTTTTATAATAGTTAAAGACAAAAGGCTTATGTGTCTCAGTGTGTCTCAATTCAGCTTTTTCATTGAAGTCATATTTAAGTTCCTCTAGTAAATCAGATTGTTCTATAAATTTTCGGAAGCTCAGTTCCTGAGTCACTGGTAACCACTGAAAGTGAAAAGCAATATTATGTCAGTACCAGAAAAAATAAAATAAAAATTTCATCTTGCTAAAGTCTTCCTGCGGGAAATCATACTGAATTAAGCACTTTAAGAAGACATTAACATTATGGTAAAGATTTTAACTCAAAATAATTGTGAACGATGCAAAGTAGTGAGAAACTGAATACACTAAGGGACAATGGCCAGACGGTATATAAAAACAGAACTCTGACCCACAACCTGCAGCAACTTGCCCAGGAAGCCAATCCCTTATCTGTTGATCCAATAAACAGCCCAGGAAGCCAGTCTTGTAAGTCAGAATCTCAGGAAGTCAGACTGCTACCTCTAGTGACAAGCTGAGAAGCCAAACAATAACTTCTGTTACAGTGGGTCCAAAATGGCCAGGACTTGATTAATAACTTAGAGCTTCCCTAATTTTTATCCCCGCTTCCAACTTAGGACCCACCAGAGAAAGCCAAATATGCACCCCTAAACAGTCACATAGGATGCCTCCCTTCTAGTTATCTTGCATTCAGCTTCCTCATGCCAACAGTGTCCAGTCAGGACATACCAGCAGCCTTCCCTTTTTTTTCCACTACAAAGCTTTCCCACTCCTCTGCCTGCCTTTGAGTCACTGCCAAAATGCAAGTGATGGTGGCTAACTCCCTTGCTATAGTGAGCTCAGAATGAATAGGTTTTGCTTTTCTCATTTGGTTGGTCTTTATCTCCACAGTAAGCATTCAAACATTTTTGCTATTAAATAAATGGCAGGGGATGGCAGTAGAAGTGAAATGTGAACCAGGCAGTGTAGATGATGATCAATTTATCTACTAATAGAAGATATGGTTATTCTGATATTTGAAAATAAAAAAAGTGACTGAGAAGTGAACTTAGTTATTGTCAACATAGCCCAAAGGGAAAAGAAAAGACTTTGAAAGGTTAAGTCCTGGAAAAAAAATCTCAAATAGACTCTATTCTGAGGCAAACAAACAAACAAACAAAAAACAACAAAAAAGTTAAGTGGCTTGTGCCAAACAACTGTTAAATAAATGTTGGGTACCGAGGCTATCTGACTCCAATTCATGTTCTTAACAAATTCATGAATACTCTCACTCCTTAATTTCTTAACACTCACACTGGCAACCACAACCTACGTCCAATAAATAGCACTCCATAAAATGATTTTCAGTGCCACTCAAGCTGCTATCAAGGCTTAAGGCAAAATCAACATGGTGCTTGCTTGCTTTGATTTCTTAACTCTTTTCTCACTGAATCTTATTCCCTGATTCCCAATTAATACTTCATGAAGGTGTTTGGTTGTTCGAAGCATCCAACCTATCTACACTGCTCTCTATTCTTTAAAAACTTTTTTCCTTACAGTATTGCTGATCTCAGGTGCTATTATGTAATTAATATATTTTCCTAGCATGTAAATGACAGATAGGAGCCTCTGGAATTAGATTGATTTAGGTTTAAATCCTAGCTCCAAATTTTATGTTGAGTGACTTTCAGCAGGTTTCTTTACCTCTATGAGTTTCGGTTTTTTCTACTTTTGAGTCTTAGTTTATGTTATCTAAAATAGCAATCCTTATTACCCTCTATCCTGCTACTCTGCTTATTTTTCTTCATAGCCTACATTACCACCTGGTATATAATTGTTTGTATATTTGAAAATTATCTGTCTCCCCTCACTAGAATAAAAGCTCTATGAGAACAGGAACTTTGTTTAATTAACTGCTGTATCTGCAGTACTTGGAACAGTGTCTGACAAATATTATATAAATATTCTTTGAATGCATAAATGCAAAATAGGATAACATCATTTATTTCACAAAGCTGCTGTGAGAATTAAATTAACTAATATAGGTAAAAACCATTTTATGTACTGTCTCACACGTGGAAGTTTCTGTAAAGATAGGATGATCTTCCTTTTTGAGAAGTGTGAAATAAAAAAAACATATATCTCTTGTCCAGCCTTCCTTATTCACTCAACACTGTGATTTTTATCCACATTAATAAACATAGTCCTAGGTCATTCATTTTATCAGTTTATAGTATTCCATTGCTTGAATATGCCATGGTTTGTTTAACCATTTTCCTGTTGAAGAATATTTAGGTTGCTCCAGTTTTCCACTATTATAAACAAAGCTATAACAAACATAGCTATATTTTTGTGCACATATCAAGAGTTTCTTAAGGCAATATACCTAGAAGTGGAACTTCTAGGTCATATCAGCATCTTCCATTTTACCAGATATTGCCAAATTGCTCTCCAAAAAGGAGGGTCTATTTTATACTTTGGCATGGATGAGGAGGTTTGCCCAGAAAAGCAGTAATCTCTTAGATCTAAAAATACTTTGTTTATTCAGGTGCTGTGCTGGAAACTGCCTTTTTCTCTACTGAAATAAAGAGAAAGGTACTGAATATTTAAACCTCAATGAACTAAACCTAAACCAACTAAACTAAACTAAACCAACGAACTAAAGAACCTTGTTAGCTAACTTTTCTTTCAATCAGAGAGTAAAATAAAATGAGTATTTTCTAATAGCACATAGTATATGGCATTCAGTTACTCTTTTTCACCTTTAAGTGCTTGTGTACCTAGTTGTTTGAGAAACAATTCTCGGGGGAAAAGAATGGGAGTTTGCAAACTGGAAAACCCAAATGGCACACAGATATATAAAGGACAGGTATAGGTGGGGTGAACAGGAGCAAGGTGCAGAGTATCCTGTAGAATGAAAAGGTAGACAATTCTTTAGAATTTATTGTAGCATATTTTGCTTGGTTAATATACTCAAACTTGTAACTCTCATATCTAGCTGTCTACCTGATATATTTACTTGGATGTCAAATAGCCATTTCAAACTTAACACGTCTAAAGCACTCCCTTCAGTCTACTCTCCCTTTAGTCTTTCTCATCTTATAAATAATTCCATTCTTTCAGTTGCTTGTGCTGCAACCTTCTTTTCTCTCTTTCACACTCCACATCTGATCAATCAGCAAATCTGTAGGCTCCCTTATTTGAAATATATCTCTAATCTAACCACTTGTTACCTCTCCACCTCTACTGCCCTAGCCCTAGTACAAGTCACTATCAACACTAACCTTCATTATTAAGCCTCCTATCTAATCTCTTTGCACTCTTATCTCCTGGTAGTCTGTTTAACACATAGCAGCTAGAACAATCTTTTCAAAACATCTAAATTGGATATCACACCCCTGTTCAAAATGCTCCATTGTCTCCCCTCTTACTCAGAATAAAAGCCTAAGTTCTTACCATGGCCTACAAGGTCCCCCATGACCCTTAGCTCTCCAAGGTCATTTCCCTCCATTTCTCTCACTTGCTTACTCATCTAGTTACATCATCTGGCTCTTAGCGCTTTCTCAGGTGTCATTTCCCACCACTCTCTTGCTTACTTCACTCTAGCCCCACCTGGCCTCTTTGCCGCCAACTTGTAAAGCAAACTCCTATTTAAGGGCATCCCCCTTGCTATGCCCACAGATTGGGATACTCTTCCCCTAGATATCTATAGGGCTTCATTTCCTTCAAGTTTCTGCCCATCTGTTATCTGATCAGAGAAACTTTCTCTGAGCATTCTATCTGAAAGGGCAATCCCCTCTAATCCTTCCTTACTCCCTGTCTATCTATGATGCTTCATTTTTCCCTCCCCTCCTCCTTCTACCTTTTCTTTTTTTTGGGGGGGGATTTTTTTTTTTGTATTCAAACAGAAAGTCACAAAAATTATAATCATCCTCATCAGTTCACTCAGTTTTCTTTTCTTTTTGTTTTTGCACTTATTACCAACTGACATATACTTGCTTACTGTCTGTTCCCTCCCATTAGAATATAAGTTTGGGACTTCCCTGGTAAACCAGTGGTTAAGACTCTGTGCTTCCACTTCAGGGGGCATGGGTTCAATCCCTGGTCTGGGAACTAAGATCCCACAAGTTGTGCGGCACGGCTGAAAAAAAAAAAGTTCCATGACAGCAGAGACAAGGACTTTGTTTTGTTTTGTTCAGTAGTTCTTGGAATAGTGCCTGGTGAATAGTAGGCACTTAAACATTGTTGTTAGAATTTTACAATTTTTGCTAAGGGCATAAGAAAGTAAAGAGAAAAATCCTCTAGCTGTATATACAGGAGAAAGATGCACACAAAGCTTTTGAAAAATTATAGAGGCTCCTTCTATAATTCTAAAGTTAATAAATGTTGATTTATGAATTATTCTTAGAGACTATCCTATACATCTATATATATTTATTTTCTCTTTTGAAAATCAAGATGGTCCATTAAAATAAAGGAGAGAAACTGTTTTATATACTTAGTTTTCTAAAGAGTGGTTTGGAATAAGATAACTTAGCTTTAAGAATAAGATTGTCGGACTTCCCTGGTGGCGCAGTGGTTAAGAATCCACCTGCCAATGCAGGGGACACAGGTTTGAGCCCTGGTCTGGGAAGATCCCACATGCCGCGGAGCAACTAAGCCCGTGCGCCACAACTACTCAGCCTGTGCTCAAGAGCCCGCAAGCCACAACTCCTGAAGCTCCGGCGCCTAGAGCCCGTGCTCTGCAACAAGAGAAGCTACAGCAATGAGAAGCCCATGCACCTACAACGAAGAGTAGCCCCCGCTCACTGCAACTAGAGAAAGCCCGCGTGCAGCAACAAAGACCCAACTCAGCCATAAATAAATAAATAGAATAAGACTGTCAGAGCTGCAAGGGATTTCATTGATATTCTTAGCTAATATGTTTATTTTATAGAGAAGTGAGGCTTTCAAAGGTAAACTGACATGCCCAAAATAACTCAGGCAGCTCTACAAACTTGAGAGAAGATTCATTTTTTACCAGTGATTTTAAAAATACACAGTATTGGGCTTCCCTGGTGGCACAGTGGTTGAGAGTTCGCCTGCCGATGCAGGGGACACGGGTTTTTGCCCCGGTCCGGGAAGATCCCACATGCCGCGGAGCGGCTAGGCCCCGTGAGCCATGGCCACTGAGCCTGCGCGTCCGGAGCCTGTGCTCCGCAACGGGAGAGGCCACAACAGTGAGAGGCCTGCGTACCGCAAAAAAAAAAAAAAAAAAAATACACAGTATTTTTTCATTCATTCACCAAAAATTTGGTGAGGGGTTTTGTTAGTCACTTAGTTTTCTATATCGAATACTCTAGTCATTTTAAGAAGGGAAAAGAGTATATAATCATTAACGAGAATTTCAAGTTAGGTCCTTTTAGTAACCTGGATTAGGTGGTGACACTGCTGTTATAGCCATGACTAGAGCAAAACATAGTTATTTTAAATTATTTAACTAATTGTGGTAAAATACATTAAAAATTTATAGTTTTAACCATTTTTACATGGGCAGTTCAGTGGCACTAAGTACACCCACATTGTGTGCAACCATTAATACCATCCATCCATCTAACATTTTTCATCTTGAAAAACTGTAACTCTGTACCCAGTAAGCTATAATTTTTCATTTCCCCTTAGCAGCAGCCCCTGGCAAATCTTTCTACTTTCTGTCTCTGAATTTGACAAGAAGAGGGTGGGTGGGGCAACAGAATCACAGATGCAAGTAATTTTAATTAGCTTACTTTGGTTTTAACAAACTCCTTCTCTAGGATCATAAAGTGGTTATATTTAACAATATTTTACATTCTTTACAAGTGATCAGTAAACTTTTATGAAAATATAATTTTACAACCCGGGAAGTTAGGGTCTAACCCCACGTTACACAGTAATATACCCTATTACAGTAATTACAGTCCTTTGGTGTATTTAAGAAAGAGGTCCTGTTGTATATCCTATGACATTAAGAAGCACAAATGAGTGATACTTCACTAAGAAAATGAAAAAATATCTAAAGATACTTTTTTCAATGAACATGTTTTTATTTACTTATATATTTAGAAAACCAAACTAAACCAAAACAAAAAAAACCCTGGAAAACATCATTTAAGAATTACTGCTTTGGTAAAAAGCAGCACTATTTTTATTTTCCCAACAGATAAATGCAATTATGAGGGCTTTTTTCAGAAAAATAATTATGCCTGTATACAATTCCATTTAGTAAATTATAGAAAATAATAGAGCTTATGAAATTTTATATGTAAAAGATTCAAAGAAGAGCAAACTAAATCTCTTCCCCCTGCCTACCTCTCCCCAGGAAAGACTAAAGAAGATTAATTTAAGCCACCTGAGGCAAAGACAGAAAATAGGATATTAGTGATGGAAAGAAAAAAATCAGATGTTAGAAATCTTGGGTTGCCCAAATTTGAGTATGTAACAGAATCTCCTAGGAAAGTTTCTTAGAAAACTAATTTAGTGAACTATTATAAAGATACCCTTGTAACTACCCCAGGTTAGCTTTGCGAGCCCCCCCTAAAGTGCCTTCAAGTGCCCTCTTCCTCCCCTCCAAGAGCAAGCACTCCAGACTTTTATAGAAATCAATGCTTTCTATTTCTTTATGGTTTTATCTCCTATGTACACAGCCCTAAGACCTATAGTTTAGTAGTTGAGTTTTGTTCTTTTTTTTTTTTTTTAAACTTGATATGCCTTCCTGGGAAACTGAAATTCTGACAGCTAGATTTTGGATTTACTGACGTTGCCCAATCCTAGATCCTATGCTTCTTGATTGGGATTATTTAGAGGTAAGGGGGTACCAAAAGATAAAGGATAAAGAAGACAGGACTACCTAAAGCTTCAATTTTACTAAATAGTAACATAAAATGAAATTTTTCTATTAAAATCAACCAAATGTATTAAGGCATAGAAATGCTAAATAAATATCACATTTTAAGACAGAACACTCTAAAGTTAGTGTTGGTGGGGAGGGATAAATTAGGAGTTTGGGATTAACATATATACTACTATATATAAAACATAACCAACAAGGACCTACTGTATAGCCCAGGGAATGATACTCAATATATTGTAATAAACTATAAGGGAAAAGAATCTGAAAAAAAATAGGTGTATACTGTGTTTTCAATCTTCAGCTGGGTCTGGGACACCAGACCCTGTCCGAGATGCTGGGGACACACATAGTACCTGCCTTCCAGGAGCTCCCTCATTCCTGTGAGGTCCAGAGAGTCAACCCCACTAATTTCAGTCCTTAGCTCAACACTGTTGCCCCTGTACCTTACTCATTAAGAGCAAAATAAATTTGAATGCATGAGTTAAAAAAAAAAAGATGTATATGTATGTATAACTGAATCACTCTGCTGTACACCTGAAACTAACACAACATTGTAAATCAAGTATACCACAATTAAAAAAAAATGATGAGCAAATCAAAGACTATGCAGCCAAAAAAATCAGAAAAAAAACGTATTAGAGAGGTATGCCATGAAGTTAATTAATACAAATATAATTTTTTCTATAAAAAATATATTAATCTAACATAAAAACCGAAAAAGAAGATAGTGGTGTATGTACAGGATACCTGGGGCTGAGCCCCAGAGCCAAATGACAGTTTAAAAAACTTAGGTTATTAACGGTTTGTCCTATAGCCTCCTGGACAAGAGATTACCCATCTCTTGCTTAAATACCTCAAGTTACTGCAGGTTTTCATAACTTCTAGGAATAGGCTATTACACTGTAGGGCAGTTAAAATTGCTCATTGTCTTAAAAAGGAAGATATCCTTGAAACAAAAAAACCTATAGTCATTTTTCATGAATCATATGTTAATTCTTTTATATCTAGAAGAAAAATCCTTCACATAAGAATTCTCAATATTTTAAGGATAAGATTCAACTACTAACAAAAATAAGGCTAATAGGAACATGACACAGTGCTCCAAATATCTTTGCAAAATCTAGGCTTTCCAGGAGCCCATGGTAAGGAATTCCAGATTTTAATTTCTAAAACAGTTTAGGAAGTCAGGATGTACCCAGTGCCCAACCGAACCTGTTTATACTCAGATTGTACTTAAAGTTAATTCACCTGTGAAGAGAAGGGTCTTTTTAGATTTTGTTAAGCTCTCCTCAAAGAAATTGTTAATTAAGGGGTAAAATAAAGGGTTGATCAATTTCACACTGCCACTATGTCTTGAAACTATTAAAAAAACACACCCACTGCTTTTAATAGTGTAGTCAAAACAAAAATATAATGAATACCTAACTTAAACACTTTATATGCACTTTTAACACTCAATAAAGAACCATACTCATTAAGATCAAACCAGTCCATCCTCTCCTCCTATAAAATACTGGGCTGATGAATTTCTAATCTCAAATAATCTTAATTTAAAAGGCTCTATACAGTGTGAGCTAAACATACATAAGAGAAATGAACTTATTTACAAACATACAAAGAGAAGATAATCATTCACTTTTTTTGGTCTTCCTTATTTTAAAATAAGGAAGCTTTCTCCTGAACATCATAAAACACTATAAAAGAAAAGACTGTGTAATTAGTCTTTCATAAAATGAAAAGTAAGGTTGTTAAATGACTCCCTCAAAAGTAAAAAACTGAACTTTTTAGTCCTATAGTTGTTTGCAATACAGTCAACTATGTAGTAGAGATTGTTAAAACTAAACAATAAAAATACTGGTTTAAAAAGCAAATTTGAAAATAAAAAGCAAATTTAAAATTCTTGAGCTTAAAGGCCATTTATCTTCACATATGTTATTCAAAACCAGCTCCAATTCAAAGAAACAAACTGACCCACTAAGTCTTTATTAGCAGAAATGCTGTATTTGGTTCAATGACAAGTTTAAATGACATATTTGCAAGCTGAATGATATTATTTCTTATAATTTCATTTCTCACAGGTTCACTTCTTACTGCTAAACTTTAAAACTTCTTTTAAGGAAGCTGTAAGTTTGGACTGAAATGGATTAGGCCTACTTACAATTTCCTTTTTTATGTTTCCACCTCTTAGCTCTATTTCCATCTTTTGCAGTTAGTTTCCTATAATATTGGCTGATGAATTGAGCCAGTATGATTCTTGAGTTAAATCATTCAATTAAAAGAGTTGATTTATGAGGAAACTTAAAATTCAGATATTTTTCAGTAGGCAGTGTTTTTATTTGTTAAACGTAAACTAGGGCCTCTAAATGAAATCCTTGTAGTGAATTTCATTCTCATCAAGCCCTGAAGTATTTCTGCTTTTCAGCCATTCCTGCCATGTAAGACACTCCCCCCGGCCCAATAGGATCATCACCTGGAGGCCTACTTTTAGCTCCGCACAGGCCACACTGTAAGTAAGAAGCAAGGCTCAAGAAGCACAAACCTGGTCTCTGGTAATGAGCTGGACGAGTCCCTTTACTGGCCTTGGTAAAATGGGGGAGGGGGAGCGGATGTTAAACTGTTGGAACATTCCAGTATCATTTTGCCTCTGGAGCGCTCTGCTGAATTTTGTGAAACTTACTGTGATTAAAGCTTACACAGTAAAAAAAAAAAGTTATTCAAATATGTACATTACGGCTAATAAAGTAGGACAATTTTCTAAACTGATGGGTCCTATGAAAGGACAAAAAAAATCAGTCTGCAAGTACTAGTCGTTGAGTTCGAGGTCAGGGTTATTCCTTTAAGTACTGTAATAAAAATTAGCGGCACAAATTCGTTTACACCCACCACTTTCTAGCATCTCAGCATTTTATGTTTTAAAAAATTGAGGTGCAGCTTATCTTTTTTCCTGGCCTCTAAAAATGGTGAGTTTGAAGAGATCCTTTCTATTACTCTGACACTCTCTCCTCAGCTGACCTTATTGATTTCCACTCCAACTGCTAAACCAGCAGCTAGGCTATTGATTTTTGTCGTCTTAAAATCTTTTTTTCTGAGTCTGAGGAAGCGCCTTGAGGACAAATATATGGGAGAGTCCATGAGGAAAGTAGTAGCATAAAAGGACTAACGTTTTGTTCTCATATTTCCGGGGTCCCCTCGCGGGATTCAGTGAAGTGGAGGAATTCCTAAAGTTTCCCCGGTTTAGTTTTTAGTCAATTTAATCTTCAAAGTCAACAAAGCCTTGACGATCTCGGGCTAAAACCTAGCACCCAGTCTCAGTTTCTAACAGGGGCAGAGACAATGAAAACAGCGTCACTTAATAAGCACTTGCGACGGTAGCCCGCAGAGAAAACTACCCCCAGGAAGTGATTTCCGGGTGGCGGTGGGAGGGGTGGCTAATTTCCGGTCTGAGGGCCGGCGACGGCTCTTGCGCAAGCGCAGTTCACATTTCCCGGCTTTCCCCCCCCCTCCCCTCCCCCTCCCTTCCCCAGCCTGAGGGGTCTTGAGGTGACAGCGACTGCGATTCCAGCAGGAGGAGGAGAAGATGGACAAGGGGAAGGCCGGGCGACGGCGATCTTCATCCGGTGAGAAAGGGTCGGAGGAGGGCTGAGCATATTGTTTCCTACCTCGGGCAAAGCGGGGGAACAGGCGACGACGGGTGCTGCGGCCCGGAGCTGCGAGGGCTCGGGCTCCGGCTCGGGCTCGGGCTCGGGCGCGGCGGGGAGGGGAGGAGGTGAGGGGAGTGGGGAGTGGAATGGAGTGGGGTGGAGGGGCGCGCACAATGGAGGGTTCCCGGGTCTCGCGGGCCCCTGCGAGTCGAAGACCCACTCCGAGCTGTCATCAAAGCCTCGGCCGCTCTTCACCCCGTCACCCCTTTTCATTTTTGTCCTTCTCCCGCGAGCACCCTCCTTGGGTCTCATCGGCCTGCGGCTCTTCCCGGTTGGCTTGCCGCTCTCCTGCCACGCCTTCCTCGTAATTCCACCAGTGTTCCAGTTTCATTTCCAGTTTCTCAGCGCCTACTTTCCTCTCTTCCTTTGATTCTCGACTTTGGCTCTTTCTCCCCCCTGTACCTCCTGGCAGGTAAAAGCAGCAAAGAAGGAAAGGTTGGGCATGTTAATTGACACTTCATTCCTCGTCTAAGTGCTGCAAGCAACGTGTCTTGCTTGGTCTTCTGAGCCGGCCCGCTTAATAACGTTTTTATTTTCCAGATACCCCCTTCTTCCAAAAGCGATTCAAAAGTCGAACAAAGGATTTGAAGCCATGTTTCGTTGTGTTTTTATTCTCAGCGTGTTTTTGTTTTTGAAATTGTTTTGCTGCTTAAATGACTGTCTTCAGTTTTGGGTACTACATCTTAGAAACACAAAAGTGGAGGTGTAAGACGCGAGGTCGAGCCCCTCCCAGTCAGCAAGTTTCTGTCAAAGATCTCATCCATTAAGGGTACCGCAGTTTCTGTATTAAGTCCTGTGGACTTACCAGAGGAGGAGGGGACAAGGGCTCTTTAATAAGCTTACACTCTAGTACACTAACATTCAGTGAATCAATTATTTCATTAAATTTTCTTATTTATTATTGTGCCATCTGTTGTTGCATAGACAGTCTATGCAGTCTATTTAGACAATTCTACATTTATTTAGGAGTGCCCTTGTGGCAGTGTGCCTCAAACTTTTTTGGCCACAAAGGAGCGTGAACATGGATCTCTGGGACATTGCTTAAAGTAGCTTAAATTCCTCTTCATAAGCAACCAGTATTACCATTTGTGTGTGTGTGTATTCTAGAGATATTCTTTGCTGTTGAAAGTATATGTATGTATTATATATATACATATATACACACATATGTATGTATGTATATGCCTTCAATAGATCGGTGTTTGTTTTAATATACTTTTTTCTCCCCTAAAACCTTCAAGTGAAATTGACACATAAGGCCTATGCACAGTGTTTATCTGGTGTCATTTGTGTGCTTCCTCACACAGAACTTTAGGGGTAATCATACCTCAGTTTAACATGCACAGCCTTTTTTCAATAAAAGCATTTCTCCTTGGCTTAGTACGTTGTTTTGGGGGTAAGGGCAAGATATTAGCCTTGTTCTTCAGCAAATCCCATCCTCTTTACCTGGTTACACTTAGATTTATTTATCTATTTATTACAGTTAGTTTGGTGCAAGTAGTTGTGGGAAGTAAAATTTGAGAGTAAAATTGTTAATTCTTTTTAAATTTTATTTATTTATTTATTTATTTTGTGGTACACGGGCCTCTCACTGTTGTGGCCTCTCCCGTTGCGGAGCACAGGCTCCAGACGCGCAGGCTCAGCGGCCATGGCTCACAGGCATAGCCGCTCCGCGGCATGGCATGTGGGATCTTCCCGGACCGGGGCACGAACCCATGTCCCCTGCATCGGCAGGTGGACTCTCAACCACTGCGCCACCAGGGAAGCCCTTAAAATTGTTAATTCTTAAAAGACGTTGATATTTATGTGAGCTATCCCTCTGGAGAGGATTTCTTTTTCTGCTGACTTCCCTTTTGGAGCTGTCCTTTCTGAAAAGTAATTGTTAATGTATAGTAAAAACCATTCTCAGATCTAATATTAACTAGCTGTTCTCCAGTATTCATCTGGTTTTAAGAGATGAATATTAATTTTTAAGAATGTTTCTTTTCTGAATAGTGTATATTTAATTTTCTCACATAGATTCTCAGAAACAGAACAATCAGTTGGCTTAAAGGGATTCTGAATTCTGTGTGACATTTATGTGCATGCAGTTGCCATTTCATTAGGAGGGTTGCTAACTGGAACTTGAATGACTGGAAGTGACATTTAATATCGTGAGAATTTCATAAGTACCCAAAGGTAAAATTTTGATTAATAACAGGAAGAATTCTAAGTTAGGGGTATAAGGAAGGCGGATAGCAGTCGAGAGAAAACAAGATATGAAGTTTCAAGTTTCCTCTGTGAGACTGCACTAGGTTTTCCTAAACTTTCTCCTGAACAAGGAAGAACTATGAAGGGTTACATAGTGTATTGCTCAAAACTCTTTTAGTTGCAAGTAGCAGAAACCCAATTCCAGGTGGTTTAAGCAAAACAAAAAAACAAGCATTTGTGGACTCACATAACTGACAACCGTAGGAGTTGGATGGCTTCTGGCATGGCTGTATCTGTTTTAGGCACTGGTTCTCAAGGTATGGTCTGGGAACCTCTGGGTTCCCTGAGTCCCTTTTGGGTCTGTGAGCTTACACGGTTTTTCATAATTTTAAGACATTGTTTGCCTTTCCCTCTTAATCTTCTACCTGTGTACAGGACAGTTTTCCAGAGGCTACATGACATGTATCACAACAAATTGAATGCAGAAGCATATAGAGGAAATCATCTGTCTTTTATTAAGTCAGATGTTAAAGAGAGTTGCAAAAAGTAAAATAATGCCATTCTTCTCAATGTTTTGAAACTAAAGTTATTTAAAAAATCGTTACGTTAACATGCATTGTGTTATTGTTTTTAAATGAGTTAATAAAGAAAAATTCTGTAAGTAGAAGAACCACGAAAACTCTGATTGCCTCACTTTTCTGGAATGTGACCATGAATCAAGAATCAAGCATAAAACACCTCTAAGCATGAGAGGAGAAATCACATGGTTTGTATGCTAAAGTTCACTCATGAGAAGCTTCTGAAGGCTTTCTTCCTATTATACTGAATCTATGTGTTTAAGTTATTTATTACCCCAATAAAGATGAATATCCTATTTCCAGGTTTCCAGCATATCAAAGCAGTGAATTAGATGGGGACACAGATAAAAAATTATTGGTACCAGAGACAGGTCTAGTGACAGTTGAATGAAATAATAAAGTGCTAATGGTCATTCAAGGGAGCATGACCATTAGAAATGTTTAACAACAACAAAAGTATAACAGATATATTAGAGTCATAGATCACAACTTCCAAATGAATTTTTGAATTAAAACAGGAAAGTTGAAGTAAATTTCAAGTTATCAACTGTTCAGGCAACAACTTTGGAGATCTGTGTTCATTCTCATTTGCAGTTAAGGATAGATAAGTTTTTTTAGTACTTAGGTACTAAACAGCATGCTAAGAATTTTACAGATGTTATAATTCTTTCGAAAACCTTCTGAGGTGGTTATTATTATTTCTGATATACAGATGAGGAACCTGGAATTTAGGGAGGGTAAGCAACTGTTAGCAATACAAGAAGCAGAGCCAGGATTCAAAATCTGGTCTTTCTGATTACAAAACATATAATTTAAATCTTTTTTACTGTCATAGGATGTTAGTGAATCTTACTCGGAAAAAAGGTTTGATGGACAAATAAATGGGACAACTGTAGTTATAAGAAAATTTTATTTACTGCAGGATTTTTCAGAGCTTTTGCTGTGCTACTATACATTCTGCCTCTCCAAGAGATTGAACATGCAGTGTTTCTCAGACTTGCTTGATTTTGAAACTCTTCCCTCCTCCCCCAGTTTCAGCTTGAGGATCTAGTGTCCCATGATGATACACCTTTCTTTTTTCAGTAGGTCCAGGTGATGGCTGCATATTATGCAGTGTCTGATGAACCATAATTGAAGTTCAAAACCAGAATCTACAATTAATCATGGTAAAACTACTTTATTTGCAGTGATGTTAGCTGAAGCCATTGGAATGGATAGGATTACCCACAGAAAGAGTATGGAGTGAGAAAAATCTTGAATCACATATATTTAATTTCAAAGTAAGGAGGAAGAGACACTGGTGAGCAGTTAGGCAGATTAGAAGGAGTATGATAGGTTTGGGAAGCAAGGGAGAGTGAATGCAATGTAAATCAGAGAGTTAAAGCAGTATGAGGATGCTGGATTTGGCAATTAGTAGGTCACTTTTTTTTTTTAACCACTGATTTTAGTAGAGCAATAGGGACAAAAGCCAGATTTCAAGAGGCTAAATGAATGAGTGGTGGTGAGGAAATAGAAGATGAGATGTGCATTAAAGATTTTGGAACAAGCTTGAGTATGAAATTAAGTAGAAAGGATTATTTAAAAAAGACTATAAAAATCAGGTTTGTATGGCATGGGAAAGGGTTCACTGGAGAGAGAACGATATCTGGTAGGAGATAATTGATAGGGTGAAGTCTTAGAAGAAATGGGGGAGGATAGACTCAGGACAGTTTGTTAAATAAGACTTGTGTAAAGGTGGGAAGATGGATAAAGATATAGATAAATTTTGAGAAGTTAAGGATATTGCAATCATGGCTTCTAAGTGAAATAGGCAAGATCATCTTTTGAGAAAGAGGGACTTTCAGGTGGTATTGGGAGCTCAAAATAGAGTAGGAGGTCAATTAGGGATGAATAGAAGAGCTGTTGGGCTTCCGTCGTGGCGCAGTGGTTGAGAGTCCACCTGCCGATGCAGGGGACACGGGTTCGTGCCCCAGTTCAGGAAGATCCCACAGGCCGTGGAGCGGCTATGCCCATGAGCCATGGCCGCTGAGCCTGCGAGTCCGGAGCCTGTGCTCCGCAACGGGAGAGGCCACAACAGTAAGAGGCCCGCATACCGCAAAAAAAAAAAAAAAAAAAAAAAAAAAAAGAACTATTAACTAATTTTGAAAAGGTATTTGTTAAAACACGTGTGCGTCTGTAGATAGTACCAGTTGTGGTTACTACAATTATGATTTTCTTTAGCAGTGCTAATCAGTCTAGGAGCAAGAATTTGGGGGGAATAAAAGAATTTAGTTTTACTTAGGGTTAAAGGGTATTATACGATGTGGGGGTAAAAAATGGGATCAGTGCGAGTGAGGAAATGGAAGGGTTAAAGGACAGTATGTTGTAGAACGAGAGGTTCACATTTGTGAGCTTGAGAAGTGTAACCCTATTAAATCTATTTGTGAATGCACGTTGTTGAAATGGGAATGTGATATGAAGAAGTTTGTTGGACTAGAGTAAATTAAGATGAGTCCATTGTATTGAGTGATTTGATTTATGAAAGTTTTAGAGCTTCGGTATGATGGTAGGTTTTAATGATAGAGAGGAAAACTATGAATCAAGTATCAGAATATTCTAGGAATGTTGGAAAGGGTCTTGGGTCAGTACATGGCAATTATAATATGGGTGAGGTAATAATACATACAAGTTATGGGAATTTTAAAGGAGGAATTATTGCAATAAGGATGAATATTAATTGGAAGTGGTGGCAGGGGGAGGGGGTTGTTAATCCCTTCCCCTGTTTTTATAAGTGGGAGAAGAATATTCTTGAGAGAGTCTTAAAAAAATAGTGTAGTAAATAAAAAGATGTATAATGTATAATTATGTAATAAAAAGGATTCAGTTAAACTGAGGTGGAGGAAATGTTCAAGGAGAAGATTCAGAATTTAAGGAAATTGTATTGACTTTGGAAAGGAATTTGGTGGGCTGGGGAAGAGCTAGAGAAGAGTGTAGATGAAAACTATACCTCAATAAAAAGAAAAACAAAGAGAATATTAAAAAGACATGTACTCAAGGGTCAAGTTAAAAAAAAAATGTAGTGGAAAGGGTAGAGTGGCATTACCTAAGAGATGAGAGAATAGCAAGGTAATAAGCTGTAGGGATTGGAATCTAGGGTGGTGAATGTGATTCCCAAGCCTGGTGATAGAAGGCAGAGGATTGGAAAGTAGATTAGAGGGGGGATATGGTAACACAGGGAGTGGGTTATGTATAGGACTGAGTAGCTCTAAAGATTCAGACTGGAACTTTGCTGTAATGGTGCTGTCTCAAACCTGCCTCTCAGATGTATAACTCTAATGTGAGTCTTCAGTAATTTAGGAGGCTGGCTAATGTGAGCTGCTTCATCACATATACCTAGATTGATAACTCACTTCTTGGCTTCACTTAGCATTGCACTGTCCTACCACCCATTTCTCCCTGTCTAAAACTTATTATCTAAAACTTACTTCAAAGCCCAGTTCAATTGTGCCTTTTCAAGAACTATCTCCTAATTAACTCAAACTTAAAAAATATTCCTATTTTTGAATTTCCATGGGTGTTTGTGCCTCTTATGTGATGTTTGCCAGATTCCATCATATATTCTAGCTTGCTGAATTGTTTAATCTCTGCTTTTATACCGTTAACTCTGTGACAGGGGCTGTCTTATTCATTTCCTATCCCCGTAGCATCCAGCATGCCTAGAGTGTTCTGGTTAAGAATTCCACCTCTGGAATCAGACCAGTGATGGATTAACATGGTGACCTTGGGCAAGTTATTTGTATTTTTCAAACCTAGATTCTTCATCTATAAAATGGAGATAATGCCATTACTGAACTCACAAGACTTTTGTAAGATTAAATAAAATAATTTGTGTAAAGTACTTAGCATAGTGCCTGGCAATGGTAACTACTGTTGTTTAAAATAAATGTTTATGTAATATATGAATGAATGGTTCCACAAGCTCCTTGAGAAAAAGTCATGCTTTCTGATTATTTGACATATATATATAATGGGAATAATTAGAGTGATTTTTCTGTATGCTAATGTAAATACATTAAGGTTTCTTAAAGAGGGGTATTTTAGTATAAAATATTGTAATAATAATAGTTATCATTTATTTGCAGTATTTGCCAGATATACTCTAAAGGGAGACGATCTCCCTTTATTTTGAAATATAGTTGATTTATTGTGTTTGTTTCAGGTGTACAGCAAAGTGATTCAGCTGTATATATGTTTTTCAGATTATTTTCCATTATAGGTATTACAAGATATTGAATATTGTTCCCTGTTTTGTACAGTAAATCCTTGTTGCTTATCTATTTTATGTATAGTAGTTTGTATCTGTTAATCCCATACTTGTAATTTATCGTTCTGCCCACTCTCTTTCCCCTTTGGTAACCATAAGTTTTTTTTCTATGTCTGTGAGTCGGTTTCTGTTTTGTATTTAGATTCATTTGTATTAATTTTTACATTCTGCATACAAGTGATATCGTATATTTATCTTTTTATGACATTTCACTTAATATGATATTCTCTGGGTCCATTCTTGTTGCTGCAAATGGCAATATTTCATTCTTTTTTATGGCTGAGTAATATTCCATTATATGTATATATATATATATATATATATATGTGTGTGTGTGTGTGTGTGTGTGTGTGTGTCTACACACACCGCATCTTCTTTATCCAGTCATCTGTTGATACACACTTAGGTTGCTTCCATGTCTTGGCTATTATAAATAGTGCTGCTATGAACATTGGGGTGCATGTATCTTTTTGAATTAGAGTTTTCGTCTTTTCTGGATATATGCCCAGGAGTGGGATTGCTGAATCACGGTAGCTCTATTTTTTGTTTGTTTGTTTTTTTATTTAATTTATTTATTTTATTATTTTTGGCTGCGTTGGGTCTTTGTTGCTGCGCGCGGGCTTTCTCTAGTTGCCGCGAGCGGGGGTTACTCTTCGTTGCAGTGCGTGGGCTTCTCATTGCAGTGTCTTCTCTTGTTACAGAGCACGGGCTCTAGGTGCATGGGCTTCAGTAGTTGTGGCACGCGGGCTTCAGTAGTTGTGGCTCACGGGCTCTAGAGCACAGGCTCAGTAGCTGTGGAGCATGGGCTTAGTTGCTCCATAGCATGTGGGATCTTCCTGGACCAGGGCTTGAACCCGTGTCCCCTGCATTGGCAGGTGGATTCTTAACCACTGCGCCACCAGGGAAGCCCCTCCAGTTTTAGTTTTTATTTTTTAATTATTTAAAAAAATATTTATTTTATTTTATTTATTTATTTTGGCTGTGTTGGGTCTTAGTTGCAGCATGTGGGGTCTTTGTTGTGGTGCTCAGGCTTCTCTTCTCTCTAGTTGTGGTGTGCGGGTTCCAGGACATATGGGCTCTGTAATTGTGGCGTGTGGGGTCCAGAGTGCATGGGCTCTGTAGTTTGTGACACGTGGGCTCTCTCTTTGAGGCATGCGAGCTCAGTAGATGTGGCCCTGTGGCATGTGGGATCTTAGTGCCCCAACTAGGGATCGAACCCATGTCCCCTGCATTGGAAGGAGGATTCTTTACCACTGGACCACCAGGGAAGTCCCCATTTTTTGTTTTTAAAGGAACCCACATACTGTTTTCCATAGTGGCGGTACCAACTTACATTCCCACCAACAGTGTAGGAGGATTCCCTTTTCTCCACACCCTCTCCAGCATTTATTATTTGTAGACTTTTCCATGATAGTTATTCTGCCTGGTGTGAGGTGATACCTCATTGTAGTTTTGATTTCCATTTCTCTAATAATTAGCGACATTGAGCATCTTTTCATGTGCCTTTTGGCCATCTGCATGTCTTCTATGGAGAAATGTGTACTTAGGTCTTCTGCCCGTTTTTTGATTGGGTTGTTTTGTTTTATTTTGTTTTGTTTTTTTGATATTGAGTTGTATGAGCTGTTTGTATATTTTGGAAATTAAGCTCTTGTCAGTCACATTGTTTGCAAATATTTTCTCCCATTCTGTAGGTTGTCTTTTCATTTTGTTGATGGTTTCCTTTGCTGTGCAAAAGCTTTTAAGTTTGATTAGGTCCCATTTGTTTATTTTTGCTTTTATTTCTTTTGGGAGACTAGACTATGTCACTTTAATCTTGGCAATTGAAAAGCTGGATATTGTCCCCTTTTTAGAGATGAGACACTGAGTCTCAGAGAAGTCACAGCTAGTAAGCCAAGATATAAATTTAGGTTGTTGGACTTTAATATTTTTACTCTAGAGCACTGTGCTATACCAGACAGTCACAAGCAGCGATGCATCATTTATTAAAATGCTCTAATACCAACCTAGTATCAGATGGAGCAACTCAGTTATAGAACCCCTAAAATTTTGGGAAGTCACAATAGTAGTCACTAAAAGAAATGTACAAACATTCTGCAAAATAGGATAGAAGCATTTTTAACTCAATGAGTCTGTCTGTGATTTAAGCAACTGATATTCCTTTTTTAAAAATACATATATTTTATTAAATTGAAAGTTGACTAGAAAGTGAATTTATGTAAGAAAGGTTTTCTTACCATTTATCTAAATGTTATATATTTTTGGTAGTCTGAGAAATGCTACTTTATTGAAAATTATTTAAATCTATTGAAAGCTTAAGTATAGAAGTTAAAGTAATTTTTACATCAGTGATTGCTCGAGGAAATGCATATGGTGAAATTCATGCTATTTTCATGAAATGAGAGAAATTATTTCAGCTATGTAGATTTCTGGATAAGCTATAGCCCATTCGTTATAACTGTTATTTTAAAGGTTTTTTAATTTTTAAGTTGAGATATTACATACGACACAGTACAATATCTTTAGTTTGATGATTTTTTATACTTGTATACATACACTTGTATAACTATCACCTAGATCAAGATATGGAACATTTCCAGCATCTCAGAAGGCTAACTTGTATCCCATCCCAGTCAGTCAGTAGTTTTTCCCTGCTCGGGTACTCACACTATCCTAACTGATTTGTTTTACCTGTTCCTGAATTCCACATAAATAGAATCATACATTCTTCTGCATCTGTTTTCTTCTGAACGTAATGTCTGTGAGATGTATCCGTGTTGTGCACAGCAGTAATTCATTCTTTTTTATTACTATGTAGTTTTCAATTAGCAATAATTGCGCCTCGGATAAACCTCGTTGGCTATGATACTGCCACTGTGCAAAGCTTGTAGTTTTCTATTGTATGAAAAGGTTTATCCATGCTCCTGTGATGGACATTTGGATTATTTTTAGTTTTTGGCTATTAAGAACAAAGATAACACTCTTATACATGCCTTTTGGTGGACACAGGCACTCATTTCTCTTGATTAAATATCTAGAAATGTAATTGTTGGACATTGAGTAGGCAGGTGTTTAACTTTAGTAGATACTGACTGGCAAAGTAGATGTATTCGTTTACACTCCCACCAGCAATATATGAGACTTCTAGTCTCTTATCAATACTTGGTATTGTCATTCTTTTTAATTTTACCCTTTCCAAGGGCTGTGTAATGGTATTCTCTTACCATTTTAGTTTACACTTCCCTAGTAATAATGAAATTGAGCATATTTTCATATGTTTATTGGCCACTTGGACATTCTTTTTTATGGAGTACCTATTCAAGGCTTTTTCCCATTTTGAAGATTGGGTTGTCTTGCCTTTGCTTTATACGAGTTCTTTATGTGTTCTGGTTATGAATCCTTTGACAGATATATGTATTATACAGTATTATTAACTATAGTCACCATGTTGTACATAGATACATGAATTATAAATAATCTTCCAGTCTGTGGTTTGCCTTCTCACTCAATGATGAGGTTTGGTGAACAGAAGTTTTTAATTTTAATGAAGTTGAGTTTATTAATCCTTTCCTTTATGGATTAGTACTACTTGAGTCTTGTTTGAGAGATCCTTGCGAACCCCAAGTTCATGAAGATATTCCCCTCATTTTTATTCTAGAAGCTTTATTTGTCTTTGACATTTAAATCTATGATCAATTTAAAAAGAATTTTTGATATAGTGTGATGTTTATTACTTGTTTACCTTGTTTGGTTATCAAATTGTGTCAGCATTACTCATGGAAAAGATCATCCCTTTTCCACTGAATTGCAGTGGTGTGTTTGTCATAAATAGGTGATCACATTTGTGTGGGTCTCTACCATTCATTTTTATTATGAAATTTGTGAGAAATTTCAGTGAATTGTAAGTTCCAGGAAGACTTAGGCTGTGTTTAATTTGCTCACTACACTATACCCACTGGCTAGCACAGTGCCAGACACATGATAGACATTCAGTAATTATTTGTTGACTGAATGAAAGAATCATAAAAGAAAATCCCGTAGAAGTCTCAAAAAGGTTGGTGAGGAAAGACTTAAGCTGTTCTCTGTTGCATAAATGCTTAGATATGTAGCCCTCACCTTGTGTTCTCCTCCCCTGTGGCCCCCCACCCCCCATTATAAGAATTTATCTGGTCTTATGGTTCAACCAACATAAATCGAAGACCTACTGGATACTAGGATTTTTTTTTTTTTAATATTTATTTATTTATTTGGCTGCGTCAGGTCTTAGTTGCAGCATGAGGAATCTTTAGTTACGGCATGTGGGATCTAGTTCCCTGACCAGGGATTGAACCCAGGCCCCCTGCATTGGGAGCGTGGAGTCTTAACCGCTGGACCACCAGGGAAGTCCCTGGATACTAGGATTTTTGCCAAGGAATTTCTTACTGAGTTCTTAGAACCAGCTTTCTTTTTTCAGTTGTCATCATATGTATATTGTTTAATTGAGAAATTTTGTGAGAATCTGCTACTCTTTGATTATTTTTGACCTTTAGTCCTTCAGGTTCTGTAAAATGTATCAATGTAAATTGTAAATGTAACAAGAAACTAATTTGAAACAAAAGATAACTGAAAAGATTTATTCTGTTATGTTATCTCATTTAATGTTAAATTATAATTTTTACTATGTCTTTGTAGAAATTGTCACAGAAGGGAAAAGGAAAAAGCCTTCATCTTTGGAGTTACATAAGGTATGTATTAGTTTTGCTCTTAACCTTTGCATTATCTTTAGAGTTAATAATATTGAAAGTATTTTGGTATTTGTCTTTTTAATAAAATTTTAGGGAAAATACTGTAAATCCATAATTAATCAGTGTTTTTTTGGGAATGGTATATCCTAATAAACCAAGGGTTAGCTAGGAAACCCTTTCTGGGACCAGCCTTGTTTAAATCATTGTAAAATTTTCCAGTATACTTTCCAAGTCTTATTTTAGATTTATATAGAACAGAACTCATTTCTTTGATGACTGAATATATTAGAGCACCTGAGATTCATTCACTTATGATACTGTAGATGTTGAAGAGTTGTATTCAAGTCATGTGCTGAAATTTACTGTTTGGAATATGTATGTATGTCCTTTTAAACATACTTTTTTTCATTTATTTATTTCTTTTATATAAGCCAAGAGTAGCAAAACAAGTAAAATGAAGTTTCTACCTACATAGAGGTGTTTAAAAAAATTTAATCTGTGTTTTTAGAAAGATAATCTTTTTTCCTATAGAATTTTGTGATTTAAATGCCATAGTACCTTGATTTGCATTATAATAATTGATTAGAGACTTTTCTCTGACACATTCTAATTATACACAGAGGACTTTAATTTGGTGTATTTTTTGGAACAAAGAGGGACAAGAAGAAATCATAAAGGAGGGCTGTGAGAGGAATCAAGAGCACCTTACAAGACCACACAGAGAGCATGGCTTTGGATACTCTTTTTCTACCTTGGCTTACTTCAGATTTGTGGGGTGTGGTTTCTTCATTTAAAATTCTGGGACTTCCCTGGTGGCACAGTGGTTAAGAATCCACCTGCCAGTGCAGGGGACATGGGTTCTATCCCTGGTCTGGGAAGATCCCACATGCCGCAGAGCAACTAAGCCCGTGCGCCACAGCTACTGAGCCTATACTCTAGAGCCTGGGTGCCACAACTACTGAAGCCCGTGCTCCTAGAGCCTGTGTTCCGCAACAAGAGAAGCCACCGCCATGAGAAGCCCACACACCACAGTAAAGAATAGCCCCTACTCGCCGCAACTAGAGAAAGCCCATGCGCAGCAACACAGTCAAAAAAAGAAAAAAAAAAGAAAAAATTCTGGATTTAGGGAATCCAGGCGGTTCAGTGGTTAGGACTCCATGCTTTCACTGCTGTGGGTCCGGGTTCGATCCCTTGTTGGGGAACTAAGATCCCACAAGCTGTGCCATTCAGCCAAAAAAATTCTGGATTTAGCTTAAGTGAGGTAGATGAGGGAGTTAAAAAAGAAATTTACATTGTTATTATACCCAGTTTTATTATTTATTTATGTATTTGATTTTTAAGAATTTTTATTGGCGTATAGTTGATTTACAAGGTTGTGTTAGTTTTAGGTGTACAGCAAATAAATCAGTTATACATATATCTACTCTTTTTTAGATTCTTTTCCCATGTAGGTCATTACAGAGTATGGAGTAGAGTTCCCTGTGCTATACAGGGAACTTATTAGTTATCTATTTTATGTGTAGTAGTGTGTATATAACAATCCCAGTCTCCCAGTTTATCCCTCCCCCACCTCTTTCTCTTCTAGTAACCATAAGTTTGTTTTCTACATCTGTGACTCTATTTCTGTTTTGTAAATAAGTTCATTTGTACCAGTTTTTAGGTGCCACATATAAGCAATATCATATGATATTTGTCTTTCTCTGTCTGACTTACTTTACTCAGTGTGACAATCTCTAGGTCCATCCTTGTTACTGCAAATGGCATTATTTTGTTCTTTTTTATGGCTGAGTAATATTCCACTGTATATATATGTACCACATCTTTTTTATCCATTCATCTGTCGATGGACACTTAGGTTGCTTCCATGTCCTGGCTATTGTAAATAGAGCTGCAATGAACATTGTGGTACATGACTCTTCCTGAATTATGGTTTTCTCAGGGTATATGCCCAGTAGCGGGATTGCTGGGTCATATGGTAGTTCTATTTGTAGTTTTTTAAGGAACCTCCATACGGTTCTCCTTAGTGGCTGTATCAGTTTACATTCCCACCAACAGTTCAAGAGGGTTCCCTTTTTTTCTCCACACCCTCCTCAGCATTTATTGTTTGTAGATTTTTTGATGATGGCCATTCTGACTGGTGTGAGGTGATACCTCATTGTAGTTTTGATTTTCATTTCTCTAATAATTAGTGATGTTGATCATCTTTTCTTGTGCTTTTTGGCCATCTGTATGTCTTTGGAAAATGAGAAAAATGTACATTTAGATCTTCCTCCCATTAAAAAAAATTATTATTATTATTATTATTTTGGCCACACTGCATGGCATGTGGGATCTTAGTTCCCTGTCCAGAGATTGAACCCCCGCCCCCTACATTGGAAGCGTGGTGTCTTAACCACTGGACCGCCAGGGAAGTCCCTGTTTATTTTTTTGATATTGAGCTGTGCGAGCTGTTTGTATATTTTGGAGATTAATCCCTTGTTGGTCTCTTCATTTGCGAATATTTTCTCCCATTTTGAGGGTTGTCTTTTTGTTTATGATTTCCTTTGCTGTGCAAAAGGTTTTAAGTTTAATTAGGTCCCATTTGTTTGTTTTTATTTTCATTACTCTAAGAGGTGGATTCAAAAGATATCGCTACTATTTATGTCAAGAGTGTTCTGCCTATGTTTTCCTCTAAGAATTTTATAGTATCTGGCCTTACATTTAGGTCTTTTTCAGAAAAACCTATTTATTTATTTATTTATTTATTTATTTTTGGCTGCATTGGGTCTTCATTGATGTGCGCAGGCTTTCTCTTGTTGTGGCAAGCGGGGGCCACTCCCATTCCGGTGCATGGGCTTCTCATTGCAGTGGCCTCTCTTGTTGCGGAGCACGGCTCTAGGCACATGGGCTTCAGTAGTTGTGGCATGCGGGCTCAGTAATTGTGGCTCGCGGGCTCTAGAGCGCAGGCTCAGGAGCTGTGGCACACGGGCTTAGTTGTCCTGTGGCACGTGGGAACCTCACGGACCAGGGGTCGAACCCGTGTCCCCTGCATTGGCAGGCAGATTCTCAACCACTGGGGCACCAGGGAAGTCCCCATTTAGATCTTTAATCCAATTTGAGTTTATTTGTGTGTATGTATACCTAGTTTTAAATACCTCTGTATTGACTGCCACTTCTTTTCTGCTTAATACCTTCAGTGAAGTGAAATGCTTTGCTTTAGGACATTGGTTTATGCATCTTGCTCTGAAGCTCCACCATTAGAAATTCATAATTTGTATTATGAATTTGTATTATGAGTGTACTGACTAAATACATTTCTCTTATTTTTAGTTGTACAGCAATGTTTTTTAAAACTGTTAATTTTCAAGTAACTTTAAATTTACAGAAATAGTACAGTTTCCATCTACCCTTCACTCAGCTTCCCCCAGTGTTAATGTCTTATATAACCATAGTACAGTTATCAACATAAAGAAGTTAACATGGGTATATTTTAAACTATAGACATTATTTGAATTTCTTCAATTTTTTCACTAATGTCATTTTTCTGTTTTAGGATCCAATTCAGGATCTCACATTGCATTGATTTCCTTAAGTCTATGACAGTTCTTGTCTTTTTTCTTTCGTGACCATGACACTTTTAAAGAATACTAGGCAATATTTTGTTGAATCCTTAAGTTTGGGTTTGTCTTATGTTTCTAATCATGTGTGATTAGATTAAGGTTGTGGCTTTTTGAGAACAATACCACAGAAGGGTTGTGCCCTTCTCAGTTGTCCTATCAGGGGTACATAATGATGGTATGTCTTATTACTGGTGATGTCAGTCTTGATCACCTGGTTAAGATGGTGTCTGTGTGGTTACTCCATTGTAAAGTTATTTTTTATCTTTAGTAAATAGATATCTTGGGAGAGATATCTTGTGTTTTTTCTCCCAGTTTTATTGAGGTATAATTGACATATAGCACTCCATAAGTTTAAGGTGTACAATATAATGATTTTTCTTACATACATCATGAAATGATTACCACAGTAGGTTTAGTGAACATCCATCATCTCATATAGATACAACATTAAAGAAATAGAAAGAAATTTTTTCCCTTGTGATGAGAACTCTTTGGTTTTATTCTTTTAACAACTTCTATTTATAACGTACATCAGTGTTCATTTCTTTATCATGTTGTATGTTACATCCCTAGTACTTATTTATCTTACAATTGGAAGTTTGTATTGGGAGAGATATTTTGAATCTATGCAAATATACTGTTTCTTCTTAAACTTTCACCCACTGTTTTAGCATTTAACAGTGGATCTTGCTTGCAACAGTTAAAATACGATATTCTATTGGTGACTTTCTATTTTCTTCATTCCCTCTATATTTATTAAAATTCTTCTGGAATGGATAGCTGTCCCTCTTGTCTCACTTATTTATTCAATTATTTACATATATCAACATGGACTTATAGGTATTTATTTTATTCTATGTGTTATAATCTACTACTGTCATTACTGGTTTTGTTGATCAAAGTATTCCAGCTTTGGCATTGGAAGTTCTTTCAGGATGGCTCTTGTGCCCTTTTGACATGCTCCGATGTTTGTTTGTCTGTTTTTTTGAGCTCTTCCTTACTTTCTGGTACTATAAGATACTTTCCGAGGAGCTCTGTTTTTTTAAATTCAAGAATAGTATTCAGAAACCCAGCTCAGGGTGCTAGATGTGCTCATTGCTGCTGGGGTGTCATCATTTCTAGGCTCTCTCAATAAACAGGACTAGAAGAATATATGTGTACTAACTCATACATATACATACATATCTGTATTTATTTCTCTATCTGCTTATCTATACATCTAAAGAAACCCTTATGAGTTCAGTACTGTTACTTCTGATTCCAATCCAATACCACAGGGCTTATTTTAGCCTGCCCTCTTTCCTTATTTATTTATTTTTTAATATTTATTTATTTGGCTGTGCCGGGTCTTAGTTGTGGCACGCGAGATATTTGTTGCGCCACGTGGGATCTTTAGTTGCAGCATGTGAACTCTTAGTTGCAGCATGCAGGATCTAGTTCTCTGACCAGGGATCAAACCCCCGGCCCCCTGCGGAGTCTTAGCCACTGGACCATCAGGGAAGTCTCCTTCTTCGCTTATTTTTAACTTTTCTGTCTCTCAGTATCTACATTATATTTTCTTATTTGTTCAACCATAATATGCACATGAAGTTGTGGTACTACTGTTTAAAAATGTAGAATTTTTTTAGAATATTGGCATATTAAATTCTTGTTAGCAGTTAATAGTATTGCTTTTTCTCTCAAGGCAGCTAGGGAAATAAATCACTGAAAGGATTGAAGTTTTGATTGGTATAGGGACAAGACTCTGATATATTTTAAGTATTTAAAAAAATATTTCTAAATCAATACTAGATTGTTGTGAAGAAATTAGAAAATTCAGTTGAACAAAAAGAATACCACCTGGACACAGTTAAAATTAACACTGAAGTGTATATCCTACTAATTTGTCTGCATATCTGTATATCTATCTATAATAAACAAATATTTAAATATTTATGGTTGAAAACCACAAAATACTATTTTATTATTTACTTTTTCTACTTAATTATATATTATAAACATTTTCTGAAATCAAGTTTAAAGCATTGCTCAGTAGATACTTATTGGGTACTTAACATGTATTGGACACTATACTAGGCATAAGTACCAGGGAAGCAGTGGTAAACATTTTCAATGACTACATTATATTCAACTGTAGGGATGTATCACAGTTAATTTAACCACTATCCTGTCATTATATTTTTGAATTGTTTTCAGTTAAAAATTATAAATTGTACTGCAGTTATTATCCTTGTAGCTAAATCTTTGGAACATCATTATCTACTAATTATTCCTGGCCTTTTGATAGGTGCTGGAACTAGATTAACTCAAAGCTTATATCTCTGGATAGATGTAGAGTAAGAGTGTGAACACTTTGAATTCTGCTAATGGCGAGATCCATAGTCTTTGGCTTTTTAAATGAGGAGGTCGATACTGAAAACTAAAAACCAAGACTTTCATTCTTCCTTGGTAAGTCATAGCCATATCTTTGAGCAGACCCCAAAGTTTCCCTAAATAATAATTCTACGTCTATGTAGTATCTGAAGAAATAAGTGATTAAGGTTCTGAAGTTCTGTATTAAGATTACGGCAGAGATCATTTCAGCTTGTAAGGAGCATATGTTAGCAATGCATAACTTGTCGATAGAATCCAGCATATTTAACCCCCCCACCCATTATCTTCTTTTGATAGCATTCTCTTTTTGAGGGCATACTGTAATGAATTAGGTATAAAATGAACCTCAAAGTGACTGTGTGAATTGATTTGCTGAAAGGCTTGTTTAGTATTACATTTGAACATTAGTAAGTAAAATAAAATAAATGTTCTTGAGCTTTGTTTTTGGGAAGTTGTTAGAGTTCTGTCAATGTATTTAAGTATAACTTGAAGGGAAGGGGGTTTAGAACCCTTTTTTGCCTTAAAAGATTAAATTTTGATCTTTAAAGTATTAGGAGGGTATTGAAAATATTTGAAAGTATTAGGAGTCCGTTCTGATTCTTGTAATGGAATTATAATATAGGCTTTGCAGAATCATTAGTGGCTTAGAATCTCTGTTGATTGTACACAATTGAGATCATGATTAAAATTTGTCTATGAATAGATCAGATTGTTGTAAAGAGACAGACATTATTTTTATGATTTAATCATTAAGAAAAAAGTGAGTGTAGAAAAATTTGACGGAGTAGTTAGTTGTACCTAAAATCTGCTTGCCACGCATATACAATATTAGACCGAGAGATTTAGGTATGTAATTTATTGACCAGGAAGCTGCAGCAGAGGTTTTTCTGGAGCTTTAAATGTTTATTTATTTTTTCTTGCTTTTAATGGTTGCGTGATAGTCCTATTAAAAAATAAAACATGTGGAAACTGTAGGAAGACACAAAAATGAAAATAAAAATCACTCCTTATATTAGCATTCAGAGCTAGTCACTGGTAAACGTTTTTGTGCATATCCTTTCACATTTGTTTTCCATATATGGATTTTTTTTTTGCCTTATAAAAGAGAGATCATTCTGTAGATATGATTTTCTTTATTACTTGTATTGGAAATAATTTCTTATTTGTTCTGGAACATGTTTTTTAATAACTGCTGTACAGTATCTCATTATTTGTCTTTACAGTAATTTTATTTGTGTTCTTTTATTATCATTGTTTCTATTTTTTCTATACTATAAATAATATATAGTCTATGTCCCTGTTCATAAATGTTTGTATGTATATACAGTTGGTCCTCGAACACAATGTATTTGAACTGCTTCAGTCCACTTATACACAGAAGTTTTAAAAATAAATACTATAGTACTACACGATCTGTGGTTGGTTGAACCTGAGGATGTGGAACTATGGATACATAAGGGTGATTATAAAGTTACTCAAATTTTCAATTGCGCAGGGGTTGGTGCCCCAACTCCTGAATTGTTCAAGGGTCTACTGTACTTTGATTTTCAAACCTTTTGATGCTTGTTTAGAGTTTTAATAAATTTCCAGATTTCATATGTTTATGCTTTTAGGGGAAGTAGAGAGCTCCTTTTTTTGAAGATAGGGTAAATTATATTTTGTGTCCATCCTAATGGAAGTATACATGAATATTTATTAGGGTAAATAATTTATTAACTTTGAGTCTAATCCACTTATAGGTAAAATAATAAAAATGAATTACTGTGAAAAAAGAATATAAAATCTTCCACAGAAGACATCAGAAGTCTTTTATTTTTACAAAATACTCAACACCTATACCCAACTCTTTAAAAAATATCAGCTGCTCTCCTTCAAGTTTGAACTTGGTATCTTTTTAGGTTATTACTAGGGCTGTGTAACAGATTATCCCCAAACTTAGTGGTTTAAACTTACTTGGCTCATGAATCTGCTGTCTGGCCAGGGTTCAGAGATAGCTTTTCTTGGTTTCATTTGGAGTTAGCTAGGTTTGCTTGGGGGCTGAGGCCTGGAATCATCTTAAAGGATCACTCACTCACTTACCTTGATACCTGTGTTTGGAAGCCTCATATATCTTGTTATATATCTGTTCTTTTTAGCCTTCTCATGAAATCTTTGCAGCACAGCAGCTTCAGGGTATCCAAGATTTTTTTTAACCTATGGCTTATGGCTCCCAAGGCATCTATACTGAGAGACAGAGAGAGACGGAAAAAAAGAGGGAGGAAGGAAGGGAAAACACACAAATATTGCTACATGAAAGGTAGGCTGAAGCAGTGTAGCTATACATAATGCTTTTTATGATCTAGCATTGGAAGTCACAGGCCTGCCCAGATTCAAGGGGAAGGAACATAGACTGCACCTGATGTTGGAGAACGGGTCAGTATCACATTGTAAGAAGAGCATGTGGGTTGTAGAATATTGATATGGCCATGATCGGAAAACACAATATGCCACAGTGTCTAATGTAGGCTAAATATCCTACTCACAAAGGATCCATGGGTGTGAACAGTCTGAAGCCCTTGTCTTACTCCCTGAAAAAACAACTGTTATTCCCTGATTAAGAATACAAAGGAAATGACTGATTTAGAGATAATGTTTTGGCAGATGAAGAATTATAAAGAGGTACCTTTTATATAAATTAAATATAAATAATTAAGATGTTACTGATGCCCAAGAGGATTAACTCCAGGGTACTAATGAAATAAGTGTTCAGATACCCTTTCTTCACAATTATTTTATCCTCCTAACTTATTTTTACTCTCACTGAAATCATTTTATCGTTGTCACTGGTTGTAGTTGATACAGTGCTTATATGTTATGTAATAAGCTGAACTTGATGCTTAACCATCATTTATAATGTGAAAGTTAAATTATTTTAAGTTCTAAACAAATGATTTCAAACTTGTGGCTACACTATATCCATCCATTTATTTGTTTATTCAGTATCATGAGCCATACACTTTGGAGATGTAAAGGTGACTTAAGGGTGCTCTCTTTAAGGACCTCCACAGTCTGGAGAAGAAGACAGACATGTAGACAAATAATTATAATATAGTATGAAATGTGTTAATACAAATTACCAAGTACTAACACCCAGAGAAAGGAACGCCTTGGTGTGGGAGTGTTGACTGTGTGGATAAGAGAATAATTTTGTGCAAAATCTGAGGTATTTAATAGGGGAGAAATAGAGGGAAGAGCATTCTAGGTTGGAGGAGCAGTACGTACAGAGGGGTAGAGATGTATGCTTGAAGAAGGTTGAGCAAACTCAGTGGGGTTGGGGTGTAGAGTTTGTGATATTTGGATGATGTCAAAGAGCCCAGATTGTTAAGAGTTTTATATATAAGTAATGGGTGCTATTGTTGAATTTAAAATTGTAGCCATAATTAGATTTGTGTGTTAGAGACCTCTGGGGATAGCGTTTGAAAGATTAAAAGGGAAAAAAAACTGCAAGTAAGAATAGTTAAGAAGTTATTATGGGGGGAACCTTCAAGATGGCAGAGGAGTAAGACGTGGAGATCACCTTCTTCCCCACAGATACATCAAAAATACATCTACATGTGGAACAGCTGTTACAGCACACCTACTGAACGCTGGCAGAAGACCTCAGACTTCCCAAAAGGCAAGAAACTCCCCACATACCTGGATAGGGCAAAAGAAAAAAGGAAAAACAGAGACAAAAGGATAGGGGTCCTCTGGGCAGGAGCAGCAGATTAAATCTCCACAATCAACTTGATGTACCCTGCATCTCTGGAATACCTGAATAGACAATGAATCATCCCAAAACTGAGGCGATGGACTTTGGGAGCAACTATACACTTGGGGTTTGCTTTCTGCATCTAATTTGTTTCTGGATTTTTGTTTATCTTAGTTTAGTATTTAGAGCTTATTATCATGGGTAGATTTGTTCATTGATTTGTTTGCTCTCTTCCTTTTATATATATATATATTTTTTTCTCCTTTTTCTCTTTTTGTGAGTGTGTATGCATATGCTTTCTGTGATTTTGTCTGTATAGCTTTGCTTTTACAGTTTGTCCTAGGATTATATCGTTTTTTTGTTTTTTTTGGGTGTAGTTTTTCACACTTGTTATCATTGGTGGATTTGTTTTTGGTTTGGTTACTCTCTTCTTCCCTTTTTTTTTTCTTTTTAATATTTAAAAAAATTTTTATTTTAATTATTTTATATTTTTCTCCTCCTCCCTCCCTCCCTCCCTCCCTCCCTTCCTTCCTTCCTTCCTTCCCTTTATCCCTATCTCCCTCCCTCCCTCCCTCCCTCCCTCCCTTCCTTCCTTCCCTTTATCCCTGTCTCCCTCCCTTCCTCCCTCCCTCCCTCTCTACCTTCCTATCTCTCCCTTTTCTTCTGAGCTGCGTGGCTGACAGGGTCTTGGTGCTCCGGCCGGGTGTCAGGCCTGAGCCTCTGAGGTGGGAGAGCCGAGTTCAGGATATTGGTCCACCAGAGACCTCCCGGCCCCACGTAATATCAAATGGTGAAAGCTCTCCCAGAGATCTCCACCTCAGTGCTACGAGCCAGCTCCACTCAATGACCGGCAAGCTACAGTGCTGGACACCCTATGCCAAATAACTAGCAAGACAGGAACACAACCCCACCCATTAGCAGAGAGGCTGCCTAAAATCATAGTAAGTTCACAGACACCCCAAAACACACCACCGGATGCGGTCCTGTCCACCGGAAAGATGAGTTGCAGCCTAATCCACCAGAAAACAGGCACCAGTCCACTCCACCAGGAAACCTACACAACCCACTGAACCAACCTTAACTACTGGGCCAGACACCAAAAACAATGGGAACTACGAACTTGCCGCCTGCGAAAAGGAGACCCCAAACACAGTAAGTTAAGCAAAATGAGAAGACATAAATACACAGCAGATGAAAGAGCAAGGTAAAAACCCACCAGACCAAATCAAGGAAGAGGAAATAGGCAGTCTACCTGAAAAAGAATTCAGAGTAATGATAGTGAAGATGATTAAAAATCTTGGAAATAGAATGGAGGAAATACGAGAAACGTTTAAGAAGGACCCAGAAAACCTAAAGAGCAAACAAACAATGATGAACAGCATAATAAATGAAATTAAAAATTCTCTAGAAGGAATCGATAGCAGAATAACTGAGGCAGAAGAACGGATAAGTGACCTGGAAGATAAAATAGTGGAAATAGCTACTGCAGAGCAGAATAAAGAAAAAAGAAGGAAAAGAATTGAGGACAGTCTCAGAGACCTCTGGGACATTAAACACACCAACATTCGAATTATAGGGGTCCCAGAAGAAGAAGAGAAAAAGAAAGGGACTGAGAAAATATTTGAAGAGATTATAGTTGAAAACTTCCCTAATATGGGAAAGGAAATAATCAACTCCAGGAAGGGCAGAGATTGCCATACAGGATAAATCCAAGGAGAAACACACCAAGACACATATTAATCAAACTATCAAAAGTTAAATACAAAGAAAACATATTAAAAGCAGCAAGGGAAAAACAACAAATAATATACAAGGGAATCCCCATAAGGTTAACAGCTGATCTTTCAGCAGAAACTCTGCAAGCCAGAAGGGTGCGGCAGGACATATTTAAAGTAATGAAAGGGAAAAACCTACAACCAAGATTACTCTACCCAGCAAGGATCTCATTCAGATTTGATGGAGAAATTAAAACCTTTCCAGAGAAGCAAAAGCTAAGAGAATTCACCAACACCAAGCCAGCTTTACAACAAATGCTAAAGGAACTTCTCTAGGCAGAGACACAAGAGAAGGAAAAGACCTACAAAAACAAACCCAAAACAATTAAGAAAGTGGTAAAAGGAACATAAATATTGATAACTACCTTAAATGTAAATGGACTAAATGCTCCAACCAAAAGACATAGATGGCTGAATGGATACAAAAACAAGAACTGCATGTATGTTTTCTACAAGACACCCACTTCAGACCTAGGGACACATACAGACTGAAAGTGAGGGGATGGAAAAAGATATTCCATGCAAATGGAAATCAACGGAAAGCTGGAGTAGGAATTCTCACATCAGACAAAATAGACTTTAAAATAAAGACTATTACAAGAGACAAAGAAGGACACTACTTAATGATCAAGGTATCAATCCAAGAAGAAGATATAACAACTGTAAATATTTATGCACTCAACATAGGTGCACCTCAATACATAAGGCAAATGCTAACAGCCATAAAAGGGGAAATCAACAGTAACACAATCATAGTAGGGGACTTTAACACCCCACTTTCACTAATGGCCAGATCACCCAAAATGAAAATAAATAAGGAAACACAAGTTTAAATGATACATTAAGCAAGATGGACTTAATTGATACTTATAGGATGTTCATCCCAAAACAACAGAGTACACTTTCTTCTCAAGTGCTCATGGAACGTTCTCCAGGATAGATCATATCTTGGGTCACAAATCAAGCCTTGTTAAGTTTAAGAAAATTGAAATCATGTTAAGTATCTTAACATGATTTAAGCACTTAAGCACTTAAGCACTTAAGCACAGTGCTTAAATCTTAACATGATTTAAGCACTTAAGCTTAACATGATTTAAGCACTTAATCTTAACATGATTTAAGCACTTAAGCACTTAAGCACTTCAACCACAGTGCTATGAGACTAGATATCAATTACAGGAAAAAATCTGTAAAAAATACAAATTCATCGAAGCTAAACAATACACTACTAAATAACCAAGAGATCACTGAAGAAATCGAAGAGGAAATCAGAAAATACCTAGAAACAAATGACAACGAAAACACGACAACCCAAAACCAATGGGATGCAGAAAAAGCAGTTCTAAGAGCGAAGTTTATAGCAATACAATCCTACCTCAAGAAACAAGAAACATCTCAAATAAACAAGCTAACCTTACACCTAAAGCAATTGGAGAAAGAAGAACAGAAAAACCCCAAAGTTAGCAGAAGGAAAGAAATTGTAAAGATAAGATCCAAAATGAATGAAAAAGAAATGAAGGAAATGATAGCAAAGAATAATAAAACTAAAAGCTGATTCTTTGATAAGATGAACAAATTTGATAAACCATTAGCCAGACTCATCAAGCAAAACTGGGAGAAGACTCAAATCAATAGGATTAGAAATGAAAAAGGAGAACTAACAACTGACACTGTAGAAATACAAAGGATCGTGAGAGATTACTACAAGCAACCATATGCCAGTAAAATGCACAACCTGGAAGAAATGGACAAATTCTTAGAAAAGCACAACCTTCTGAGACTGAACCAGAAAGAAATAGAAAATATAAACAGACCAGTCACAAGCACTGAAATTGAAACCGTGATTAAAAATCTTCCAACAAACAAAAGCCCAGGACCAGATGGCTTCACAGGTGAATTCTATCAAATATTTAGAGGAGAGCTAACACCTATCCTTCTCAAACTCTTCCAAAATATAGCAGAGGGAGAAACACCCCCAAACTCACCATCACATTGATACCACAACCAGACAAGGTGTCACAAAAATATCAAACTACAGGCCAATATCACTGATGAACATAGATGCAAAAATCCTCAACAAAATACTAGCAAACAGAATCCAACAGCTCATTAAAAGGATCATACACCATGATCAAGTGGGGTTTGTCCCAGGAATGCAAGGATTCTTCAATATATGCAAATCCATCAAGGTGATACACCATATTAACCAACTGAAGGATAAAAACCTTATGATAAGCTCAATAGATGCAGAAAAAGCTTTCCACAAAATTCAACACTGATTTATGATAAAAACCCTCCAGAAAGTAGGCTTAGAGGGAACCTACCTCAACATAATAAAGGCTATCTATGACAAACCAACAGCCAACGTCATTTTCAATGGTGAAAAACTGAAACTATTTCCAACAAGATCAGGAAGGAGACAAGGTTGCCCACTCTCACCACTGTTATTCAACATAGTTTTGGAAGTTTCAGCCACAGCAGTCAGAAAAGAAAAAGAAATAAAAGGAATCCAAATCAGAAAAGAAGTAAAACTGTCACTGTTTGCAAATGAAATGATACTGTACACAGAGAGTCCTAAATATGCTACCAGAAAACTACTAGAGCTGATCCGTGAGTTTGGTAATGTAGCAGGATACAAAATTAATGCACAGAAATCTCTTGCATTCCTTTACACTAATGATGAAAAATCTGAAAGAGAAATTAAGGAAACACTCCCATTTACCATTGCAACAAAAAGAATAAAATACCTAGGAATATACCTACCTAAGGAGAAAAAAGATCTGTATGCAGAATACTATAAGACACTGATGAAAGAAATTAAAGATGATGTGAACAGATGGAGAGATATATCATGTTCTTGGATTGGAATAATCAACATTGTGAAAATGACTATACTACCCAAAGCAATTTACAGAGTCAGTGCAATCCCTATCAAACTACCACTGGCATTTTTCACAGAACTAGAGCAAAAAATTTCACAATTTCTATTAAAACACAAAAGACTCCTAATAGCCAAAGGAATCTTGAGAAAGGAAAAAGGAGCTGGAGGAATCAGGCTCCCTGCCTTCAGAGTATACTACAGAGCTACAGTAATTAAGACAGTATGGTACTGGCAGAAAAACAGAAATATAAATCAGTGGAACAGGATAGAAGCCCAGAGATAAATCCACACACATATGGTCACCTTATCTTTGATAAAGGAGTCAAGAATATACAGTGGAGAAAAGTCAACCTCTTCAATAAGTGGTGCTGGGAAAACTGGACAGCTACATATAAAAGAATGAAATTAGAATACTCCCTAACACCATACACAAAAATAAACTCAAAATTGATTAAAGACCTGAATGTAAGGCCAGACACTTTAAAACTCTTAGAGGAAAACATAGAACACTCTATGACATAAATCACAGCAAGATCCTTTTTGACCCACTGCCTAGTGTAATGGGAATAAAACCAAAAATAAACAAATGGGATCTAATGAAACTTAAAAGCTTTTGCACAGCAAAGGAAACCATAAGACGAAAGGACAGCCCTCATAATGGGAGAAAATATTTGCAAACGTAGCAACTGACAAAGGATTAATCTTCAGAATATACAAGCAGCCCATGCAGCTCAATATCAAAAAAACAAACAATGCAATCCAAAAATGGGCAGAAGAGCTAAATACACATTTCTCCTTAGAATGTGTACAGATGGTCAACAAACACTGAAAGGATGCTTAACATCACTAATTATTAGAGAAATGCAAATCTAAACTACTATGAGGTATCACCTCACACCAGTCAGAATGGCTATCATCAAAAAATCTACAAACAGTAAATGCTGGAGAGGGTGTGGAGAAAAGGGAACCCTCCTGCAGTGTTGGTGGGAATGTAAATTGATACAGCCACTATGGAGAACAGTATGGAGGTTCCTTAAAAAACTAAAAATAGAGCTACCATATGACCCAGCATTCCCGCTACTGGGCATATACCCTGAGAAAACCATAATTCAAAAAGAGTCATGTACTGCAATGTTCATTGTAGCTCTATTTACAATAGCCAGGACATGGAAGAAACCTAAGTGTCCATCGACAGATGAATGGATAAAGAAGATGTGGCACATATATACAATAGAATAACACTTGGCCATAAAAATAAACAAAACTGAGTTATTTGTAGTGAGGTGGATGGACCTAGAGTCTGTCATAGAGAGTGAAGTATGTCAGAAAGAGAGAAAGAAATACCATATGCTAACACATATATATAGAAAGTTTAAAAGAAGAAGGTTCTGAAGAACCTAGGGGCAGGACAGGAAAAAAGACACAGACGTAGAGAATGGATTTGGGGACACAGGAAGGGGGAAGCGTAAGCTGGACGAAGTGAGAGAGTGGCATTGACGTATATACACTACCAAATGTACAATAGCTAGTCAGAAGCAACTGCATAGCACAGGGAGACCAGCTCGGTGCTTTGTGACCACCTAGAGGGGTGGGATAGGGAGCGTGGGAGGGAGACACAAGAGGGAGGGGATATGGGGATATATGTATACGTATAGCTGATTTTCTTTGTTTTATAGCAGAAGCTAACACAAGAATGTAAAGCAAATATCCTGCAATAAGGATGTTAAAAAAACGTTAATGTGATACTTCATTTATCTACTTTTTTACTGAATGAGAGAGGCTTTTTATAAAATTATATTCGACTACCTATAAAGTAAGCACTGAATTTAAAACTCTTTAAAACTAATACCAAAATATTAATGCAAGTAATATAACGGTTCTGTTAGCTCATTCAGCTCTTATTTATATTTCAGTTAAACCGGTTATTTTCTCATTCTGGTTTCAGATAAAAAAGATGTTAAATGCAAAACCAGAGGATGTTTGTGTTAAGTCACCATTGTCCAAACTCAGAAGCTCAGAACGCTGGGATCTTTCTTTGCAGGGGGTAAATAAAAACTATTTCCTTTTAAGTATGTGGTGTTACTTGGTATGTTAAAATAATTTAATAAAGCTGAATTTTAATTTTCTTATATGTTCTTTTTTTTGTTTTCTAATTGCAGGTTTTAAATTTATTTCTGGCAAATGTTGAAGTGATGCTTTGAGGTTAGGGTCTTTTTCAATTTAAATCTAAGAACATCTTATTATGCATGGTTGTTTCATTCATGAATTTAAATCTCATTATTGTAATATATATTATATTTAAAATTTATGAGAATATTAAGCTTATTAGAATCCTTTGCTCTTTTTCTCTGTTTTGTAAGTTTGAGAGGGTACATCTTAAAGGGTGACACAACTATATGTGTGTGTGTGTATATATATTTTTAAAATATTTATTTTTTATTGGGGTATGGTTGCTTTACAATGTTGTGCTAGCTCCTGCTGCACAGCAGAGTGAACCAGCCATATGTATACACATATCCCCTCCCTTTTGGATTTCCTCCCATCCAGGTCACCACAGAGCACCAAGTAGAGTTCCCTGTGCTATACAGCAGGTCCTCACTAGTTATCTATTTCATACGCAGTGGCGTATGAAATAGATTGACCCAGATGTCAATCTCAATCTCCCAATTCATCCCAGCCCAACACGACTATATCTCAAAAGGTATCCTGATTATGAATCTGGAGTAATTTTATTACTATTAAGTATTACTATAGAGTTCTCATGAATAAAGCTTAAGATAGCACTTTATAAGTTTTTTTTTTTTTTTCTTGACAGGCACAACTCATGGTCAAGGTTTTAAAAATAGAATTTTTCTAAGATTTTCTAATTCTCCATTTGAGGATATACGTATTAGTCTACTAGGGCTAACATAACGAAAGACCACAGGTCAGATGGCTTAAACAACAGAAAGTTATTTTCTCACAGGTCTGGAGGCTGGAAGTCCAAAATCAAGGTGCTGGCAGGGTTCATTTCACTAAGGCCTCTCTCCTTGGCTTACAGATGGCTATCTTCTTGCTTTGTCCTCATATGGCCTCTTTTCTGTGTACCCACATCCCTGGAGTTTCTTCCTCTTCTTATAAGGACACTAGTCTTATAGGATTAGGGTCCCACCCTTATGACCTCATTTAAACTTCATTACCTATGTAAAGGCCCTATCTCCACATACAGTCATATTAAAGGTTAGGATGTCAACATATGAATTTTGGCAGAGACAGTTCAGATCACAACAGGAGAATTTTAGGATAACAGACTTTAAGTCACCTTGAATGTATGTGTTTTTATGTTACAGACAAGAAAAATTAACCATTTACTATAACTTGTTCTCAGAGGAAAGATTTGTTGTTAGTATTAGTTGCTTTAACATTTATATATTTATTTATTTTGGCCGTACTGCATGGCTTGCAGGATCTTAGTTCCCTGAGTAGGGATTGATCCCATGCCCTCAGCAGTGAAAACATGGAGTCCTAACCACTAGACCACCAAGGAATTCCCTAACATTATTTAAAAATTTAATAATTAAATAATGCATTTGCTTTTTATACAGTGTACAAAAAAGGGAAATAACAAATGGGACTATTTCCTAAATGCAGTCACTGCTGACAGTTTTTTTTCATTCCTTTCAAGGAAAAGAAAGCATATTGCCCCCATATGACTCTGTATTATTTTTTGATCATTGCTTAAGAGGGATCATGAAATACATAGTAATATTAGTAATATTGTTAATTTTTTCTTCTATTTTAACACATTTAGATCTATCTCTTTTATTTATTTTTTATTGGCTTTGCAATACTCCAAAAATATACTATATACAATAATTTATTCACTTAGTGCACTGATATTAGACAATTTGGTTGTTTCTAGAGTTTTGCTGACAGAAACAATATTGCAAGACCTTCATTTTTTGTAAACAGGGAACTATTTTTTTTTTTTTTTTTTTTTTTGCAGTACGCGGGCCTCTCGCTGTTGTGGCCTCTCCCGTTGCGGAGCACAGGCTTCAGATGCGCAGGCTCAGCGGCCATGGCTCACGGGCCTAGCCGCTCCGCGGCATGTGGGATCTTCCCGGACCGGGGCACGAACCCGTGTCCCCTGCATCGGCAGGTGGACTCTCAACCACTGCGCCACCAGGGAAGCCCAACAGGGAACTATTTTTGAGTGGAATTACTGGGTCTAAGGAAGTTTGCATATTAAATTTTAATGAATATTGCAAAATTGTCTCACAGAAGATTTGCACCAATTTATATTGCCACCAGTGAGAGCTCCCATATTTCTACAGGTTTACTATTACTGGATATTATCAGGCAGTAAAATTGTTGCCAGTAGAAGAAAAAAATACATTATTTTTTTAAGCTTTTTTAAAAAAAATATTTATTTATTTATTTTTGGTTGCATTGGGTCTTAGTTTTGGGGATCTTTCGTTGTGGTCCGTGGGCTCTCTGGTTGTGGCACGTGGCTCAGTAGTTGCAGTGCATAGGCTTACTTGCCCCATGGCATGTGGGATCTTAGTTCCTGGACCAGGGATTGAACCTGCTTTCCCTGCATTGGAAGGCAGATTCTTAACCACTGGACCACCAGGGAAGTCCCCAACATACATTATTTTAAGAAAATTTTATCTCTGCATTTATATATTTTACTTTATGTTTTAGAGTACTGAATGGAGTAAAAATAAGATATATATATCATTTTAAATACAAACACACACACACACACACACACACACACAGTCTCTTGGAAGTAGATGGATGCTTTTTGTTGGGTTTGTTTTCTTAAGGGGTGTCTTGCTAAATGTGTTTTTTCCTTTACCCTTGGGTCATATAATCTTCCTTTAGTATTTGGCCTTCAAGAGGCAGATGTGGATCACCAGAGAGCTCTTTTTTAAGAAATAAATTTATTTATTTTATTTATTTATTTTTGGCTGTGTTGGGTCTTCATTGCTACGCGCGGGCTTTCTCCAGTTGCGGTGAGTGGGGGCTACTCTTCGTTGCGGTGCGTGTGCTTCTCACTGCAGTGGCTTCTCGTTGCGGAGCACAGGCTCTAGGCATGTGGGCTTCAGTAGTTGTGGCATGAGGGCTCAGTAGTTGTGGTTTGTGGGCTCTAGAGCGCAGGCTCAGTAGTTGTTGCACATGGACTTAGTAGTTGCTCTGTGGCATGTGGGACCTTCCCGGACCAGGCTCGAACCCATGTCCCCTGCATTGGCAGTCATATTGTTAACCACTGTGCCACCAGGGAAGTCCCCAGAGAGCTCTTTAGGTATTAAGTCTCTATGTTATATAATCTGCCGTCTTCTCTTTCCTTAACTCCTTTTCATTTCAGCAGTCTCCTTTTCCTGCGAAGTAATGGCTTATTTTCTCCTATTTCTCTCTACCCACTGAGTGAAACAAGGCCTCCTCAGAGACATATTTTCTTCTCCTATGACCAGTTTCCCACTCTAGTTGCACGTGTTCCTTAGGATAGTGATACTTAACTTTTGGGAAATCTACATCGTGTTTGAGATTTGAAGTGGCAAATGTGTCAGCTTTACCTTGCTCCCATGTTGCTTTAGACTTAACGGTGTTTAAGTGTGCTTCATAGTTTGTAGGGTTTGAGGCAGTACCAAAATCTTGCTTTGTTGTTTCTCCCACACGCTGTAGGTTTCAATGAAATAAAAAGGGATAAATACCACTCTCCATAATCTTCAGATTATGCTATCTTCAGCAGAATTTTAACTTGTTTATTTTTGATATTAACTGAGATACAATTATATAAAGCAGGCTGCACAGATCTTAGGTGTATAATTGGATGAGCTTTGACTAATGTAACATATGCAACCAATATCTCAGTGAAATAGAGCATTGTCGTGAGCCTTGAAAGTTCCCTTATGCCCCTTACCATTGTATCTTCTCTTTGCCCGCTGTCCCTATTCCCACCCTGTTCCTGACAACCAATTTTCTGATTTCTATATCAGTAAGATAGTTTTGCCTATTCGTATAGTGTATACTCTTTTGTGTTTGCTTAGTTTTCTTTTGCTTAGTAAAACGTTGTTGAAACTCATTCCTGTTTTCTGTCTATCAGCAGTTGCTGTGAGGGGGGGGGGTACTCATTGTTGTGGTGCGTGGGCTTTTCATCATGGTGGCTTCTCTTGTTGGAGACTCTAGGCACGCGGGCTTCAGTAGTTGTGGCATGTGGGCTCAGTAGTTGTGGCTTGTGGGCTCTAGAGTGCAGGCTCAGTAGTTGTGGTGCCCGGACCAGGCTCGAACCCATGACCCCTGCATTGGCAGGAAGATTCTTAAGCACTGTGCCACCAGGAAAGCCCAGTTTGTTTCTTTTTACTGCTAAGTAATATTCTGTTATATGAGTATAACACAATTTATTAATCTAATTCTTCTGTTGATGGACTTTTGGGATTGTTTTTAATTGGTTTTAATTTGCTTTGCCCTGGTGACTAATGGTGTTAAAATATTTTCATATGTTGATTAGCTGTTGTATGTTTTCTTTTTTTGTGAAGTGTCTGTTCAAATTTTTTGCCCTTTTAAAAATATATTTTATTGGCAATTAATTTACATATAATTAACTTAATCCATTTTAAGTGTTCTCTGAATTTTGACAAAGGTATACATTTTTGCAGCCACCACCATTATAAAGGGGGGTGTGTGTGTGTGTGTGTGTGTGTGTGTGTGTGTGTGTGTGTATTTGTATTTATTTATCGTTTTTTTTCTTGGTGTACAGTCCTATGAGTTACAAGATCTGTATAGACTCATATGACTATCATCACAGTGAAGATACCATACAGTTCTATCACTCCAAAAAATTCCCTGGTGCTGTCCCCTTTGTAGTTACTCCCTATCCCCATCTCTAACCCATGGTAACATTGTTGTTTTCTCTACCTGTAGTTCTGTATTTTCCAGAATGTCACATGAATGCAATCATGGAGTATGTAATTTTTTAATGTTTTGAGAGTGGCTTTTTCATGTAGTATAATGCCATTGAGATTCATTGATGTTGTATATATCAATAGTTTGTTTAACCATTCCCACATTAACCACTGAAGGACATATGGGTTGTTTCCAGTTTTTGGCAGTTAGGAATAAAGATGCTATACATATTTGTATACAGGTCTTTTTTGTGAGCAGAAGTTTTTAAATTTCTCTAGGGAAAATACCTAGGAGTGGGATTCCTGAATCATATGTAAGTGTATGTTTAACTGCCAAACTGATTTCCAGAATACCATTTTACATTCCCACCAGCAATGTATGGGACTTCTGGATGCTCTGTAACTTTACCAATACTTGGTGCTGTCAGTTTGCTTATTTTTTAAAATAATAGACTTTTTTAGAGTTGTTTCAGGTTTACCAAAAAATTGAAGGGATAGTACAAACAGTACCCATATATTCATTCTGCCCTTCCCTATGCTCACACACAGTTTCCTTATTATTAACATCTTGCATTAATGTGGTACATTTGTTACAATTGGTGAGCCAAATACTGATACATTTTTTAAATATTGAGATGTAATTGACATGTAACACTGTATTAGTTTTAGGTGTACAACATGATGATATTTATTTATTTATTTATTTATTTATTTATTTTGGGGATCAAGCCATTTTATCTAGGGGCTTTGGAGGAAGGTTGAAAGGCTGGGAGGACAGTGAGATCTGATGTCGTTCTCCCAGCCGGGAGCTCCCCAGCTTCACCATCTCTGAAAGCCATAATGATTGATACATATTTAAATTGCAAGATTATTGCCACAGTAAGTTTAGTTAACATACATTACCATACATAGTTACAGTTTTTTTTTCTTATGATGAGACTTTTAAGATCTACTCTCTTAGCAGGTTTCAAATGTATAGTATAGTTTTGTTAACTAATTCGCCATGCTGTACATTATGTCCCCAGGACTTATAACTGGAAATTTGTACCTTTTGGCCACCTTCATTCATTTCCTCCAGCTCTCAACCCCTGCCTCTGGCAACCACAAATCTGTTCTCTGTATCAATGCATTAAGATTCAAAAAAAATTCCACATGTAAGTGAGATCGTACAGTATTTGTTTTTCTCTGTTTGACTTATTTCACGTAGTATAATGCCCTGACAGTCTACCCATGTTATTGCTAATGGCAAGATTTCCTTCTTTTTTTATGGTTGAATAACATTCCATTAAAGTGTGTGTGTGTGTATATATGTGTGTGTATATATATATGTACACATACCACATTTTGTTTATCCATTCATCCATTGATGGACACTTAGATTGTTTACACATCCTGGCTATTGTAAATAATATTGCAGTGAACATGGAGTTGTCGATAATTTTTTTTTCAGGTAGTGATTTTGTTTTCTAAGGAAAAATACCCAGAAGTGGAAATGGAATTGCTGAATCATGTGGTTTTTAAAAATTTTTTTTGAGGAACCTCCATAGTATTTTCCATAGTGTCTCTACCAGTTTACATTCCTGCAAGCAGTGCACAAGGGTTCCATTTTCTCCTCATCCTTTTTTTTCTTTTTAAATATTTATTTATTTGGCTGTGTCAGGTCTTAGTTGTGGCACGCGGGACCTTCTATTGCAGCACATGGGCTTCTCTATAGTTGTGGCGCTTGGGCTCTAGAGCACGCGGGCTCAGTAGTTGTAGCACGTGGGCTCTCTTGTGGCACACGGGCTCCAGAACCTGCGTGCTCATTAGTTGCGGTGCACAGGCTTAGCTGTCCTGCAGCATGTAAGATCTTAGCTCCCTGACCAGGGATTGAACCTGCGTCCCCTGCATTGGAAGGTGGATTCTTTTTTTTAAATAAATTTATAAATTTATATATTTATTTATTTATGGCTGCGTTGGGTCTTCATTGCTGCATGCGGGCTTTTTTCTCTAGTTGCGGCTAGCGGGGGCTACTCATTGTTGCAGTGGGCAAGTTTCTCATTGTGGTGGCTTCTATTGTTGCGGAGCATGGGCTCTAGGCACCCGGGCTGCAGTAGTTGTGGCTCATGGGCTCTAGAGTGCAGAGTCAGTAGTTGTGGCGCACGGGCTTAGTTGCTCTGCGGCATGTGGGATCTTCCTGGACCAGTGATTGAATCCGTGTCCCCTGCATTAGCAGGCGGATTCTTAACCACTGTGCAACCAGGGAAGTCCCAGAAGGTGGATTCTTAACCACTGGACCACCAGGGAAGTCCCTCTCCTCATCCTTGCATCCTCTTTTTGTCTTGTCTTTTTGATAATGGCCATTCTACCAGGTGTGAGGAGGTAGTTCATTGTGGTTTTGATTTGCATTTCCATGGTGTTTAGTGATGTTGAGCCCCTTTTCATGTACCTGTTGGCCATATGTATGTCTTCTTTGGAAAAATTTCTATTCAGATCTGTCGATTTTTAAATTAGATCTTTTGTTTTTGCTATTGAGTTGTATGAGTTCTTTATATATTTTGGATGTTAGCCTTCTATCAGTTATATGTTTCAGAAATAATTTCTCCAATTCTGTAGATTGGTTTTTCATATTGTTGATGGTTTCCTTTGCTGTGCAGACATTTTTAGGTTGATGTAGTCTCACTTGTTTATTTTGTTTTTATTGCCTTTGCCTAGGTGTCAAATCCAAAAAATCATTGTTAAGACACTGATATCAAGGAACTTACCCTTTATGTTATCTTTTAGGAGTTCTATAGTTTCAGGTTTTATGTTCAAGTCAGTCAGTTCATTTTGAATTGATTTTTGTGTATGGTGTAAGATAGTCATCCTGTTTCATTCTTTTGCATATGGTTGTTCAGTTTTCCCAGCATAATTTATTGAAGAGACTGTCTTTTCCCAACTGTATATTCTAGTGTTATTTATCATAAATTAATTGACCATATATGTGTAGATTTATTTCTGGGCTCTCTAGTCTGTTCAGTTGATCTATTTTTGTGTTTTTATGGCAGTACCATACTGTTTTGATTACTATAGCCTTGTAATGTAGTTTGAAATCAGGACGTGTGGTGTCTTCAGCTTTGTTCTTCTTAAGATTGCTTTGGCTATTCAGGGTCTTTTGTGGTTCCAAACAAATTTTAAGATTTTTTTTTCTATTTCTGTGAAAAATACTGTTGGAATGTTGATAGGGATTGCATGAATCTGTAAGTTGCTTTGGGTAGTACGGCCATTTTATCATTATTAATTCTTCCTGTCCATGAGTATGGCATATGTTGCCAATTATTTGTATCTCTTCAATTTCTTTCATCAGTGTCTTACAGTTTTCAGTGTATGGGTTGTTTATTCCTAGATATTTTATTCTTTTTACTGCAGTTGTAAATGGGACTGTTTTCTTAATTTCTCTTTCAGGTAGTTTATTGTAAGTGTGTAGAAATGCAATTGTTTTTTTGTCTGTTGATTTTGTATCCTGCAACTGTACTGAATTCGTTGATTAGTTGTAACAGTTTTTTTGGTGTGATCTTTAGGGTTTTCTATGTATGATATCTTGTCATCTGCAAATAGAGACAGTTTTACTTTTTTTCGAATTTGGATACTTTTTTATTTATTTTTCTTGCCTAATTGCTCTGGCTAGGACTTCTTGTACTCTGTTGAATAAAAGTGGTGAGTGTGGCCATCTTTGTTTTGTTCCTGATCTTAGAGGAAAAGCTTTCAGCTTTTTACTCTTGAGTATGACATGAGATGTGGGCCTGTTATACGTGTCCTGTCATACATAATTGAGGTACATTCCCTCTATACCTGCCTTGTTGAGAGTTTTTATGGTGAATGGATGTTGAATTTTGCCAAATGCTTTTTCTGCGTCTATTGATATGATGATATGATTTCATCATTCATTTGATGAATGTGATGTATCACATAGATTGATTTGTGGATGTTGAAGCATTTTTGCATACCTGGAATAAATCTGACTTGTTCATGATGTGTGAACCTTTTAATGTATTGTTGAATTTAGTTTGCTAATATTTTGTTGAGGATTTTTGCATCTGTGTTCATCAAGGATATTGGTTTTGGTATTAGGGTAATGATGGCCTCATAAAATGAGTTCAGGAGTGTTTCCTCCTCCTCTGTTTTTTGGAAGAGTTTGAGAAGGATTAGTAATAATTCTTCTCTAAATGTTTGGTAGGCTTCACCAGGGACTCCATCTGGTCCTGGACTTTTGTTTGTTGGGAGGTTTTTGATTACTGATTCAGTCTTGTTACTAGTAATTGTTCTGTTCGTATTTTCTCTTTCTTCATGATTCAGTCTTAGTAGGTTATGTTTCTAGAAATTTATTCATTTCTTATAGGTTGTCCAGTTTGTTGGCATATAATTCATAGTAGTCTCTTATGATCTTTTATAGTTCTGTGATCAGTAGTAATATCTCCTCTCTAATTTTTGATGTTTTTGTTTTGTGAGTTCTCTCTCCTTTTTGCTTGTTGTGCCTAGCTAAAGGCCATTTTTGGGTTATCTTTTCAAAAAACAGCTTAGTTTCATTGATCTTTCCTATTATCTCTTCACTCTCTAGTCACTTATTTCCACTCTGATTTATACTTTCATATGTTTTCTTGTAACTAATTAGTTCCTTTTTTGGCTTAAGGAAAACCCTTCAACATTTCATGTGTGGCAGGTCTAGTGGTGCTTCTCTGGAACTTTACCTTTTGCTTGTCTGGAGCTCTTTATCTCTCCTTCAGTCCTGGAGGACAACTTTGCTGGGTAGAGTGTCCTTGGTTGGCAGTTTTTTCTTCTTTCAGCACTTTGAATATATTGAGACACTCCCTTCTGGCCTGTAAAGTTTCTGCTGAAAAATCTGCTGATAGTCTTATGGGGGTTCCCTTGTATATAAGAAGTTGTTTTTTTCTCTTGTTACTTTTTAGATTGTCTCCTCGTCTTTAACGTTTTACAATTTAATTGTAATGTGCCTTGGTGTGGCTCTCTATAGATGCATCTAGTTTGGAACTTTCTGGGCTTCCTGACTGTGGATGTTGGTTTCCTTCCGCAGGTTAGGGAAATTTTCAACCAGTATTTCTTTTCCTTTTTTTCTTTTTTTTTTTAAAGAGTTTTATTAGCAACTAATCAAGATGCTTTTTTTTTTTTTTGCGGTATGCGGGCCTCTCCCATTGCGGAGCACAGGCTTCGGATGCGCGGGCTCAGCGACCGTGGCTCACGGGCCTAGCCGCTCCGTGGCATGTGGGATCTTCCCGGACCTGGGCACGAACCCGTGTTCCCTGCATCAGCAGGCGGACTCTCAACCACTGCGCCACCAGGGAAGCCCTCAACCAGTATTTCTTTAAATAAGTTTTCTACCCTCCCTTCTCTTTTTGGTACTCCTATTATGTGAATATTGTTCTCCTTTATGTTGTCTTATAAGTCCCTTAGTATATGCTCACTCTTTTTATTCTTTTTTTGATCCTTTGATTGGATGAATTCTACTGCCCTGTCTTTGAGTTCACTGATCCTTTCTTTCACGTCATCTAGTTTACTGTTGATCTTTCTATTGAATTTTTCAGTTCAATTATTAATATTCTTCAGTTCTGTGATTTGGTACTTTCTTATATTTTCTTTCTTTTTGTTGAAATTTTCATTTTGTTTATGCATTGGTCTTTTGACTTTGGTGAGCATCTTTATGACTAATTTTTTGAACTATTTATCAGGTAGATCACTTACTTCCAGTCAGTAAGGTGTTTTTTTCTGAGGTTTTATCTTGTTCTTTCATTTGTAATGTATTTTTCTGCTTTATTTTCCTTCATTCTCTGGTTAGTTTCCATGTATTAGATAAAACAGCCACCTCTCTCAGTCTTGAAAGACTGATCTTATATAGGACCTGAACCTTATCCTTTAATCCTGTCCTAACTCTCGGTTGTTTCTTAGACCTCTGTGATTGTCCAAGCAGTCTTCTTTGTTTATAGTGGCTTCCAGTAGTTGAGTGTGACAAGACCTGTCCGTATCCCAAGGGGGAGGATCTTAACACCTAGATGCAGGCTGATTGGAAGCCAGGCCCCCAGGCAGCAGCTTTTAAAGTACATAGCTAGGGACTTCCCTGGTGGCGCAGTAGTTAAGAATCCGCCTGCCAATGCAGGGGACACAGGTTCGAGCCCTGGTCCGGGAGGATCCCACATGCCGTGGAGCAACTAGGCCTGTGCACCACAACTCCTGAGCCTGCACTCTAGAGCCCGCGAGCCACAACTACTGAGCCCATGCTCCGCAACAAAGAGAAGCCACTGCAGTGAGAAGCCCATGCGCTGCAACAAGGAGAAGCCCCTCCTCGCTGCAACTAGAGAAAAAAGCCCGTGTGCAGCAACAAAGACCCAATGAAGCCAAAAAAAAAAAAAAAAAAAGTACACAGCTATACCTCTTTCAGAGTAGGACTGGCAGACAGGTGTTTCTGTTTGTTTGCTCTGTGCTGTAACCTGGGGGGATAGCTGGTTAAAAACTGTTCTGCTCTTAGGTTTAGTCCTGTGGGACCTACGAGCATATGCCCCATTGGCCACCAGAGCCAGGTGATTAAGGGATATCCCCTAGGCAGCAGCTGCAAAAAGTGGTGTGCAGTCTTGTGCATAAGCTCCTTTTTGGGAGATAAGGGCAACCTGGAGGTAGAGGGAGAGCTCAGAGATGGTGCCTACCTGCCTCTGTGGTCTCTGGAGAGTGTTGCAGTTGGACCTGGGGTGTGTATTAAATTAGAAGCCTGCCCTTCATACTGCAGATTTTGTGATAAACAAATAGGCCTCTTTTATAGAAAGACTGGGTGCATTTTAGTCTGCTGCCTCTATTCTGGGTCCTGGAGGGTTAGCCATGGTGAGTCCATGTGAGCCTTTTAAGAACTGTATCTTAGTATGCCAAAGCCTTATGGGTCTTATATTTAGATGCAAGTTCTGTTGCCTTTTAAAGCTAAATGTTTTGGGGGCCTATCTCCTTGGTGATAATCTTAAAAGTTGGGGTGCTAAATGTGGGGTGCAAACCCATTGCTCCTTAGGAAAAAGCTGGGAGTTGTGAGTTCCTTTCTGGCTGTGTTCTGATCTGCTGGGGATGGTGTTTATGGAGAGATTATGTCTCAGCCTCTCCTACCAGTTTTTTTTTTTTTTCCACTTTTGCGGTACGCGGGCCTCTCACTGCCATGGCCTCTCCCGTCGCGGAGCACAGGCTCCAGACGCGCAGTTTCAGCGGCCATGGCTCACGGGCCTAGCCGCTCCGCGGCATGTGGGATCCTCCTGGACCAGGGCACGAACCCGTGTCCCCTGCATCGGCAGGCAGACTCTCAACCACTGCACAACCAGGGAAGCCCTCTCCTACCAGTTTTGATGTGGGTTTTTTCTCATTTGTGTGATAAGAGTTGCTCAGCTAGTTTCTGGATTTCTTTCAGAGGGAGTTGTTCTGTATGTAGCTGTAGATTTGGTGTGTCCATGGGAGGAAGTGAATTCAGGACACTACCTACATCATCATTGTGAACTGGAACACCTCTGTTATATTATTGACTGAAGTCCGTAGTTTATATTAGGGTTCACTTTTTGTATAGTATATTCTATGTGTTTTGAGAATATGATGACATGTATCCACTATTACAGTGTAATTCAGAATAATTTCACTGTTCTAAAAATTTCTTGGGCTTCCCTGGTGGTGCAGTGGTTGAGAGTCCGCCTGCCGATGCAGGGGACACGGGTTCGTGCCCCGGTCCGGGAAGATCCCACATGCCGCGGAGTGGCTGGGCCCGTGAGCCATGGCTGCTGAGCCTGCGCGTCCGGAGCCTGTGCTCTGCAACGGGAGAGGCCACAACAGTGAGAGGCCCGCGTACTGCAAAAAAAAAAAAATTTCTTGTGCTCCACTGATCTTTTAATATCTCTATAGTTTTTTTATTTACAGTGAAAACTTTTATATTTTGAATTAGCTAGCTGGACTCAGTTTAGACGATCCCAATTCTGTTGGCTACTCCAATGCATCATAGTCAGGAGCCAGTAGAACATATGCCTTCTTCTTTCCATCAGGCCATGTCAATGTCAGAGCTTCTTCACAGCCTGTTTAATTTGGTGTTTGTTGGCCTTGCCATCCACAGTGAACACCAGTGTGTTGTTGTTTTCTGTTTTCTTTATGGCTGACTTGGTGGTGAGGGAGGACTTGATGATGGCATAGTGGTCAAACTTGTTTCTTCTAGGGGTGCTCTTCTGAGGACATTTGTGTTGCCTCTTGAGCTGCAGTGTTTTGGGCCGTTGGAAGGTGGGTGACATCCAGATCTTCTTTTTTTGTGGCTGTGGATGCCTTTCAACAGTACTTTCTTGGCCTTCAAAGCTTTTGCTTTTGCTTTTGCTTTGGGAGGTGCAGGAGCTTCTTTCTTTGCCTTTGGCGCCATCTGCGTGAAAAGCTCCATAGTTTTAAAAATTTATTTATTTATTTATTTTTGGCTGTGTTGGGTCTTCCTTGCTGCGCTCGGGCTTTCTTTTAGCTGTGGCGAGCGGGGGCTACTCTTCATTGTGGTGCGCGGGCTTCTCATTGTGGTGGCTTCTCTTGTGAGTATGGGCTCTAGGTGCACGGGCTTCAGTAGTTGTGGCTCACAGGCTCAGTAGTTGTGGCTCGTGGGCTGTAGAGCACAGGCTCAGTAGTTGTGGCGCATGGGCTTAGTTGCTCTGCGGCACGTGGGATCTTCCCGGACCCAGGCTCGAACCTGTGTCCCCTGCATTGGCAGGTGGATTCTTAATGACTGTGCCATCAGGGAAGTCCCCATATATATTTTTTTAAATCATATTGTCATATTCTTGGAATCATACAGCCTTTTCAGATTGGCTTCTTTCACTTAGCTGTATGCTTTTATGTTTATCAAAGTGTCTTTTTGTGGCTTGATAGCTCGGTTCTTTAAAAAAAATTTTTTTTTTTTTAGAAGGACTATTTTTTAGAGTAACTTTAGGTTCATAACAAAATTGAGCAGAAAATACAGACAGGTCCCATATATCCCCTGCCCCTACACATGCACAGACTCCCCCAATGTCATTTGTGTTTATTGCTGAATGATACTCCATTATGTGGGTGTACCACAGTTTCTTTATCATCTATTGAAAGACATCTTGGTTACTTTAAAGTTTTCATAATTATGAATAAAGCTGCACTAAACATTAATGTGCAGATTTTTGTGTGGACAGAAGTTTCCAGCTTATTTGGGTAAATACTAAGGAGTGTAGTTGCTAGATTGTTTGTTAAGAGTATGTTTAGTTTTGTTAGAAATTGCCAAAGCGTCTTCCAAAATGGTTGTACCATTTTGCATTTCCACCAGCAACTAATGAGATTTCCTGTTATTCCACATCCTGGCCAACATTTGGGGTAGTCAGTGTTTTGGGTTTTAGCCATTCTAATAGGTATGTAGTAGTATCTCTTTGTTTTACCTTGTAATTCCCTGATGACATGTTTTGGTGAGCTTCTTTTCATATGCATATTTGTCATCTGTGTATCTTCTTTGATGAAGTGTGTGTTCCCATTTTTGGCTCATTTTTTCTTTTTGGCTGTGCTGCATGGCTTGTGGGATCTTAGTTCCCCAACCAGGGATTGAACCCGGGCCCACAGCGGTGAAAGCATCGAGTCCTAACCAGTGGATCACCAGGGAATTCCCTCATTTTTTAAATTGTTTGTTTTCTTGTTTTTTAGTTTTAAGCGTTATTGTATATTTTGGGTACCAGTCCTTTATCACATATGTGTTTTGCAAAGAGTTTTTTCTAGTCTGTATCTTAACTTTTCATTCTTTTAACAGTATCTTTCACAGAGCAGTTTTAATTTTAATGAAGCCCAAATTTCAATTTTTCCTTCATGGATTGTGCTTTAGGTATTATATCTAAGGAGTAATTGTTCAACTGAAGGTCACCTAGATTATCTCTTATGTTATCTTTTAGGGATTTTATAGTTTTGCAATTTACATTTAGATCTGTGATCCATTTTCAGTTAATTTTTGTGAAAGGTATAAGATTTGTGTCTCTGTTTATTTCTTCATACACGAGTGGCCAGTTCTTTTAGTGTCATTTGTTGAAGATTAGCCTTTCTCCGTTGAATTGCCATTGTTCCTTTGTTAGAAATTAATTGATTACATTGTGTGGATCCTTTTCTCAGCTGTCTATTCTGTTCTGTTGATCTATTTGTCTGTTTTTTTGTCCATACCATGCTGTCTTGGTTACTGTAGCTTTATAGTAAGTCTTTAAGGTGGGAGTATCAGTTCTCTGAACTTGTTCTTTAATATTGTATTGGCTATTCTGGGTCTTTCATCTTTCTATTTAAAATTTCAAATCAGTCTGTCGAAATCCACAAAATAACTTGCTGTGATACTGATTGGAATTGTGGTGATTCTGTAGATCAAGTTGGGAAGAACTGACATCTTGACAGTATTGAGTCTTCCTTTTCATGTTCATGGAATATCTATTTATTTAGATCTTTGATATCTTTCATTGGAATTTTATAGTTCTTTTCATATAGATTTTACACATTTTTAAAGATTTGTACATAAGTATTTAATTTTTTCAGTGCTAATGTAAGTGGTATTGTGTTTTTAATTTCAAATTCTAATAGTTCTTTACCTTCATGTAAGAAAGCAATTAATTTTTGTATATTCATCTTATCCTGCACTGTTGCTATAATTGCTTATTAGTTCAAGGAAGTTTTTTCTTTTTTCTTTTTTTTCAAATTCATCTCTGGGATTTCCTACATAGACAATTATGTCATCTCAAATAAAGGTTTTATTTTTTCCTTCCCAATCTGTATCCCTTTTATTTCCTTTTCTTGTCTCATTGCATTATCTAGGACTTCCTGTATGAGGTTGAATAGGAGTGATGAGAGGGAGCATTCTTGCTTGTTCTCAATCTTAGCGTCAAAGCATATGGTTTCTCGCCATTAAGTATGATGTTGGCTGTAGGTTTGTTGTAGATATTCTTAATCAAATTAAAAATATTCCCCTCTATTCCTAGTTTTCTGAGAGTTAAAAAAAATCATAAATGGCTTTTGGGTTTTGTCAGATGCTTTTTCCACATCTATTGATATGACCATTTCATATTTCTTCTTTGGCTTGTTGACATTAATGGATTTTTCAAATGCCTAACCATCATTGCTTATTTGAAATAAGTCTCACTTGTTTATGATATATGATTCTTTTTATACTTTGTTGGATTTGATTCTGTTGAGAATATTTTCACCTATGTTCATAAGAGATATTGTGTAGTTTTCTTTTTTTGTAATGTATTTTTCTGGTTTTGGTATTAAGGCTGGCCTCGGGACTTCCCTGTTGGTCTGGTGGTTAAGAATCTACCTTCCAGTGCAGGGGATGTGGTTTTGATCCCTGGTCAGGGAACTAGATCCTGCATGCCGTGGGGCAAGTAAGCCCGTGCGCTGCAACTACTGAGCCCGTGCGCTCTAGAGCCAGTGTGCCACAACTAGAGAGCCCATGCACCACAACTACTGAGCCTGCACACTCTGGAGCCCGAGCGCCACAACTAGAGAGAAGCCTGCGTGCCGTAACGAAGAACCCGTGCGCTGCAACCAAGGATTCCACATGCCAACAACAAAGATCCTGCATGCTGCAACTAAGACCTGATGCAGCCAAATAAATAAATAAATAAACAAAAGGAAAAATAGAAAGGCTGGCCTCATAAGATGAGTTTGGAAGTGTTCCTCTACTTCTATTTTGTGAAAGAAATTATAGAGAATTTGTATAATTGATTCCTTAAATGTTTGGTAGAATTCACTGATGAACCAAACTGGGCCTAGTCCTTTCTGTTTTGGAAGGTATTAAATATTGATTCAATTGATTCAATATCTTTAATGGTTATGGGCCTATTCAGATTACATAAGTTTTGATCAATTGTATCTTTCAAGGTATTCGTCCATTTTCATCTAAGTTTTCACATTTGTGGGCATTGAGTTGTTCATAGCATTTCTGTATTATTTCTATATAATGTCCATTGGACCAGTACTGATTGCCCCTCTTTCATTTTTGATATTAGTAATCTGTCTCTTCTGTTTTTTTTCTTAGTTAACCTGGGTAGAGGTTATCAATTTTATTGATTTTTTTCAAAGAACCAACCTTTGATTTGGTTGATTTTCTCTGTTGATTTCTTGTTTTCAATTTCATTAATTTTTTTTCAATTTCATTGATTTCTGCTCTTTTATTTATTTATTTCTTTTCTTCTGCTTACTTTGGAATAAATTTGCCCTTCTTTTTTTAATTTCCAAAGCTGGAAGTTTGCATTATTGATTTTAGAATTGTCTCCTTTTTTAATACATGCATTCAGTGCTATAAATTTCCCTCTAAGCATGTGCGCTTGAGAAGAATGTGTATTCTTCTGTTTTAGATGAAGTATTCTATAAATGTTAATTAGATTTAGTTGACTGATGGTGTTTTTCAGTTCAGTTATTTCATTACTGATTTCCTTACTGATTTTCTGCCTGCTGGATCTGTTTCTGATAGAGGGATGTTGAAGTAGATATGTCTATTTGTCCTTGTATCAATATTTCTATCAGTTTTTGCCTTATGTATTTTGGTGTTGGGCATATATACATTAAGGATTATTATGGTTTTTTGGCAAATTGACCCCTCTATCATTATGTAACATTCCTCTTTATCCCTGTATCCCCAAATTTGATACTGTTTTTTCCTCTGAAATCTCAGTCTGAAATTAATATAGCTACTCTGTCTTTTGATCTCTTAGAATGGTGTATCTTTCTTCATCCCTTTACTTTTAATCTGTTTGTGTCTTTATATTTAAAGTGAGTTTATTGTATACAATGTAGAGTAGGGTCTTTTTTCTTTTTTGAATCATAGATTGATTTGATTTTCAAATATTAAACCACTGTTCTGTCCTAGAATAAGCCCTAATTAGTCATGCTGTATTATTCTTTTTATATATTGCTGGTTTTGATCTGCTGATTTTTGTTGAGTATTTTTGTCTGTACTTATCAGGGATATTGGTCTTTAGTTTTCTTGTACTCTCATTATATTGGTTTGGTATCAGTATAATGTTTGCTTTATAGATTGAATTGGGAATTGTTTATTTCTAGTTAATGGAATAGGTTGTGTAGAATTCACTTTATTTTCTTCTTAAATGTTCATTTGAATGTCTGTGAAAACTCTAGGAAATCCCTGCTAGAATGAGAGCTTCAAAATTAGGTAACTAAATGATTTGATCCTGTAGGGTAGGGGGTTAGTGGAAGGGGAGGGTGGCAGATGTGTTTATAAAAGGGTAGCAGAAAGGATCTTTACGACACAACTGTTCTATATCTTGAGTTTGGTTGTAGTCACAGAGATGAGCACATGTGATAAAATCGCCTAGGACTAAATGCATGCATACAAAGACACACACACAAGTATGTGCATGTAAAACAGGTGAAATCTTAATAAGGTCGTGGATTGTTTCAATGTCACTTTCCTGGTGATGATATTGCTGTGCAGTTGTGCAAGGCGTTACCATCAGGGAAAACTTGTTGAAGAGAATACAGGATTCCCCAGATAGCCTCTCTCCCTGCACCTCACCAATTTATCCAGCTGTTCAGTAGATGTTGGTTACCAAATAATTTCAGCTTATGTTTTCTGATAAGTGTTTTCACTGTTGACATTACATGTTGCTAATTTGGAAATTAGATGAAGAGTCAATAGAATTGAAATTCTGATATAAAAGTTAAATCCTGACCAATAATCTCAATTGGTTGGAAAGTCATCATCCATCTTTATTACAGTAGGCTGTGACATGGATAAGTAGTTGTAAGCAAAGCTGATATTTTCTTCAGGTTGCAGATTTGGTTCATTTTTAGTATGTAAGGAAGTACTCAGTTGAGACTGTGAACACTGCACCACTTAGAATGGGTATAGAGTTGATTTGTCCAAGAAAAATTTTAGTCAAGTTCCTATCGAACATTTGTTTTTAATTATCATAGTATTTTATTTTGATGCCCCTGCTAGAATGAGAGCTTCAAAATCAGGCAACTAAATGATTTGGTCTTGTCTCTAAGCAAAGTCTTTTATTCTTCTATAAGTTTTTTCATATTTAAATTACAACTGTTCATACTATTTCAGCCTTCCTATTTGTGATCAGATAGCTTTCAAAATATGTATATGAATAAATTCTCATTCATAATGAGATTGTGGGAGAATTCTTTGTTATCTGATTTTTTTTTCAGAGATAGCATGTATATAGGTTCATAGACTAAGTGAAAAATTGTATCTCTGAAAAATACAGATTATTATCCAGGCTGCAATTCTAATCCAACTTTGGAAAGAAAAAACATTCTAGTGTGATATTAAATATAAGAAACAATTTATCAAAGTCTAAGTGCATTTTTGTTTTCCTTTGATAATGTCTGTGGATACACTCCAGATTACCCTTGGCTGTGGTAGGATTGGAGATGGGCATTGAAACATCTTACTGTTATTTAGAGTTAATAAAAGTTTAATCAATTCCCCTCCTCTCCTATTAAAGATACCTTCATTTTGTCTCATTGTGTTCGTTTCATTTTTTGTAATAGTTTAAAACTTCTCATTCTTTTCCCCCCTCTTTGGTGGGAATTATGTTTCTTTTCTGTACAGAATATGAGACTCAAAGACTAGTACTCATCATTTTGCAAATATAGGTAAAACCTAATTACAACGTTATTAGTAGGGTAGAAAAAAATTTGGAAACAAAAAATGTGAAAGCTGCATTTACTGTGAGATTAGTGAAACAGTTGTGGAAAACTAGTTAACCAGTAGTTCTGAGAGTCTAGCTTGTGAGCTAAATTATTCCCAGTCCTGGTTGCAGTTTGATGTAAACAAATAATGTAATTCATTGTGAGAACTGTTATCAGTAATAGAGGTATGTAAAATAGTGTTAGAGCAGAGATACTGATTTACTTTTCTAGAGAGTGAGGAAGGCTTCATAGGTGGTGTTGATCTGGGACTTAATGGACAAGGAGAATTGGGGAGGGCAAAGCACATTCTAGTAAGAGGAAACATGTACAGAAAGATGTCAAAGGATCTGAATGGCATGCACTTTCAGGGAACTACATATAGTTTAGTGTTGTCGGAATAGAAGATTCATGGGAAGCAGAAGTGAGAAAGATAACTCAGTTCTTTTTTTTTTTTTTCTCCTTAGGTAGTGGGGAATACTTAGGAATTTAAGCAAGAGAATGACATCAGATTTGCATTTTTGAAAGATTTAACTTTCTTGACAGAGTGGCTGCTGGACTGGGGGGGAGAAGAGACCATTTTCAGGGAATCCCATTAGGAGAACATTGCAAGAGTCCAGGTCAGAAGTAAGAGGCAGAACTAAGACAGTGATACTGAAAATGGAGGAAAAATGTATTTTTAATCTAGTTATATTGATACATTTACATTTTGTAGTGAAATGGGGGTGACAATGTGTTTAAGTTGATATCTTGATAGGAAGGATTTCCGAGAATTTGTGTAATTTAGAATTACAGCATTGGAAGGAGCATAGGCTTTTATGTCAGGCAGACTTGGGTTAACTGGTGAAGTTTATTCTCTGAGCTTCACTTCCCACTTATAAAGTGATGAGTTTTATACCATGTAGGGCTGTGGTGATAATGAGATAATAATGCCTGGAGAATAAAAATGACAGTTTATTGAGGGCTATCATGGTTAAGACAGTGTTTTATTTTGTTTTTCATTACTTAAATTTTTTTTTTTACTTTTAAAAATGTATTTCTAATTATGGTAAAACACACATAGCATAAAATTTATCATCTTAACCATTTTTAATGGTACAGTTCACTGGCATTTAGTATATTCGCATTGTTGTGCAACCATCGCCACCGTCTATCTCCAGAATTCTTTACATCTTGCAAAACCACGACACTTTACCCATTAAACAATAACTCTCCATTTCCCCCTCTCCCATCCCCTGGCAACCAAAATTCTACTGTTTTCTATCTCTCTGAACTCTAGATACTTCCTATAACTTGAATCATAGAGTATTTGTCTTTTTGTTACTGGCTTATTTCACTTAACCTAATGTCATTGCGTTGGGAAAAACGCATCTTCCTCCCATGTTTCTCCTTTACTCTCATACTACTATCATTTTCACAACACTTCTCACACCAGATGTTTGTGGGTTTTCCCCCACCAAGCAAGCCTCTGGGACATGAGCTGGGTGTCGTACAATTTATCTCAATTCTGACACTATCTACCTGGAGATGGTTTCAGATCTCACAGGTTGTGGGCTCAGTCCCAAGACTGCTCCCACCCCACTTCAGATGCCAATCACAATTCCAGGTTGTCACCTGTGCTTCTGACCAGCTGGCTATAAATCTGAGATTCCCATGACTCTCTCCTCAGGTTTGATTAATTTATGCTAGAGCAGTTCACAGAACACAGAGAAACACTTATTTACATTTACCAGTTTATTTAAGGACATGATAAAGGATACAGATGAACAGCCAAATGAATAGATACATAGGGCAAGGTCTGGTAGGGTCCTGAGTGCAGGAGCTTCTGTCCCTGTGGAGTTGGGGTGTGTCACCTTCCGGGTATATGGATGTGTTTAGCAACCTCAAAGCTCTTTGAACCTCATATAATATTTTTGAGATTGTAATGGAGATTTGCTCACATAGGCATGACCGATAATTAATTCTGTTTCCAGTCCTTCTCCCCTCTCTAGAGAATGGTGGGGCAAAGATGAGAATTCCAAGCTTGTAATATTGGCTTGGTCTTTCTGGTGACTAGCCCCTATCCAGGAGCCATCTAGGATCTCACCCAGAGTCGCTTCATTAATACAAAAGGCAAATCTATCACCCAGGAAATTGTGAGGGTTTTAGGAGCCCTGTGTCAGGGATTGGGGTTAAAAACCAGATATTATAGCAAAAGATGCTCCTATCACCAAGGGAATTACAAGGGTTTTAGGAGCTCTGTGTAGGAACTGGGGCCAGAGACCAATATAAATATTTTTTATAATCTCATAGTTGTCAAAGTTCATGACTAATTTTTTGAACTATTTATCAGGTAGATCACTTATTTCCAGTCAGTAAGGTGTTTTTTTCTGAGGTTTTATCTTGTTCTTTCATTTGTAATGTATTTTTCTGCTTTATTTTCCTTCATTCTCTGGTTAGTTTCCATGTATTAGCGTGTTGTAGCGTGCGTCAGAATTTCCTTACTTTTTAAGGCTGAGTAATATTTCATTGTATGTATATGACACATTTCATTATTATTGGTGTTATTATTGATGGGACACTTGAGTTGTTTCCACCTTGTAGCTATTGTGAAAAATGCTGCTATGAACATAGGTGTACAAATATCTCTTTGAGGAAGACAGTATATTTTAGCTCTAGTTGATTTACATTGTTGTGTTAGTTTCAGGTGTACAGAAAAGTGATTCAGTTATACATATGTATACATATTCTTTTCCATTATGGTTTATTACAGGATATTGAATATAGTTGTCTGTGCTATACAGTAGGACCCTGTTGTTTATTTTATATGTATTAGTTTGTTTCTGCTAATCCCAAACTCCTAATTTATCCCTCCTCTACCCCCTTTCCTCTTTGGTAACCATAAGTTTGTTTTCTATATCTCTGAGTCTGTTTCTGTTTCATAAATAAGTTCATTTGTGTCATATTTTAGATTCCACATATAAATGATATCATATGGTATTTGTCTTTCTCTTTCTGACTTACTTCACTTAATATAATCTCTGGGTATATCCATGTTGCTGCAAATGGCATTATTCTTTTTCATGGCTGAGTAATATTCCTCTCTCTCTCTCTCTCTCTCTCTCTCTCTCTCTCTCTCTCTCTCTCCCTCCCTCTCTCTCTCTCTCTCTATATATATATACACACACACACACACACACACACACACACACACACACACACACACACACATCTTCTTTATCCATTCATCTGTCAATAGACATTTAGGTTGCTTCCATGTCTTCTTGGCCATTGTAAATAGTGTTGCTGTGAACATTGGAGTGCATGTATGTTTTTGAATTACAGTTTTCTCTGGATATATGCCCAGGAGAGGGATTGCTAATCATATGGCAACTCTGTTTTTAGTTTTTTAAGGAACCTTCATAGTGTTATCCATAGTGGCCACACCAATTTACATTCCCACCAATAGTGTTAAGAGGGTTCCCTTTTCTCCACACCCTCTCCAGCATTTGTTATTTGTAGACTACTTAAAAAAATAATTTATTTTTTTTGGCTGTGTTGGGACTTCGTTGCTGCATGTGGGCTTTCTCTAGTTGCGGCGAGCGGGGCTGCTCTTTGTTGTGGTGCTTTTTGGCCATTTGTATGTCTTCTTTGGAGAAATGTCTATTTAGGAAGGAAGACAGTATTTTAAACTTATATAATCATCATATATCCTTGTGAGATAGTAACCATTATTACGTAAGGAAACTAACGCATAGAGAAGATAAGTAATTTATTTGCCCAGATTCACACTGTTTCTCTTTTTAAAAATAAATAAATAAATAAATTTATTTATTTATGGTTGTATTGGGTCTTCGTTGTTGCATGCGGGCTTTCTAGTTGCGGTGAGCTGGGGCTGCTCTTCATTGAGGTGTGCGAGCTTCTCATTGCGGTGGCTTCTCTTGTTGCGGAGCACAGGCTCTAGGCACGTGGGCTTCAGTATTTGTGGCTCACAGGCTCTACAGCACAGGCTCCGTAGTTGTGGTGCATGGGCTTAGTTGTTCTGCGGCATGTGGGATCTTCCTGGACCAGGGCTCGAACCCGTGTCCCCTGCATTGGCAGGCGGATTCTTAACCACTGCGCCACCAGGGAAGTCCCCACACTGTTTATATATATATATATTTAAAAAAATTTTAATTTTGGCTGCATTGGGTCTCTGCTGCGTGCAGGCTTTGTCTAGATGTGATGAGCGGGGGCTACTCTTTGTTGTGATGTGTGGGCTTCTCATTGCAGTGGCTTCTTTTGTTGTGGAGCACAGGTTCTAGTTACATGGACTTTAGTAGTTGCAGCATGAGGGCTCAGTAGTTGGGGTGTGCAGGCTCTAGGACGTGTGGGCTTCAGTAGTTGTGTGTGTGGGCTCAGTAGTTGTGGCTCGCAGGCTCTAGAGTGCAGGCTCAGTAGTTGTGGCTCATGGGCTTAGTTGCTCTGTGGCATGTGGGATCTTCCCAGACCAGGTATTGAACCTGTGTTCCCTGCATTGGCAGGCGGATTCTTCCATTGCGCCACCAGGGAAGTCCTGTTTCTATATTAACTAAATCAACTTTAACTTTGTTTGTAGTTGGATTAAATCTAAACACTGTTAGTAAGATATCTGACTCTTCCCTAAACTTTTTCCATGCAGCAGTTCATAGGGAATCAGTTGTAATCCCTTCCAATTGTTTATAAATGCAGTTATTTCAGAATCACAGACTCTGTTTAACTTGGCATGTAATTATTTTTATTTCCTTTAAACACATTCACCATTTTTCGTAGTGATGTAAGCTTTTGAGTCTTAAAATGTCTATTTCCTGACTAAAATTACCTTTACATTTTAAAATGTCTTTCTTCTTTTTCTTTTCTTTTCTTTTTTTTTTTTGCGGTACGCGGGCCTGTCTCACTGTTGTGGCCTTTCCCGTTGCGGAGCACAGGCTCCGGGTGCGCAGGCTCAGCGGCCATGGCTCATGGGCCCAGCCGCTCCGCGGCACGTGGGATCTTCCCGGACCGGGGCACAAACCCGTGTCCCTTGCATTGGCAGGCAGACTCTCAACCACTGCACCACCAGGGGAGCCCTCTTTTTCTTTTTTTAACGAATTAAGTCCAGACCCTTTATTTATTTATTTATCTATTTATTTATGTTTTGGCTGCGTGGCATGTGGGATCTTAGTTCCCCAGCCAGGGATTGAACCTGCACTACTTGCAGTGGAATGTAGAGTCTTAACCACTGGACCGCCAGGGAAGTCCATAAATGTCTTTCTTCTGTAATTTATTGGACTTTTATATCCTCATTAGCAAAAGATGCCAGGTGTTTTGTAGATTGCAGTTTTCCCCCTCTGTGAACTGTTATGACTTTGGCTGTTTATCTTGAATTTCTAAATAAAAAGAAAATTTAAGTGCCTCTTAATTGTCATATTGCTATATTTATTATTGAAATTCCAAATTCCATTTTTTTTCCTTAGTGGAAAAGGAGCCTAAGAAATAAGGTCCTCTCTGTAGACCATAAAAGTAAAAAAGGTGTACGTGGGCGTCCTGTCACTTCTAAGACATCAGCAGAAAGGTAAGATATATGTATGTGTGTGATATAGGATGGGCTTATACTATGTATAGTGTGACCATGAATGATTCATTTAACCTTTTTGGTTCTCAAATTTGCACAACTTTTAAAATACAGTGATTGAGTTCAGTGACCTCTACTGTTCCTTCTAAGCTCTTTCTGTGATTCTAATTCATCTTAACTCCTTGTTTTTGTGTGTTTGTAACATCTTGAAAGCTTTAGCTAATAAAGCAAGAGTTACATATAGACTCGTTAAGATGCTGGATTCATCTTTTGTCCTCCATTTAGCAACTCTGGTCTTAAAGTCATAGTATTAATGAATAATGGATATGCTGGAATTAAATATCTATGGGATTCAAATTACAATTATTACCAGCAGGAAATCGGAGCTAAATTTTAGTATTGGACATCAGTAAATGCTTAAAAAGTTGTTATTTTGCAAAAGGGTATTATCTGTTTTAGAATAGTGAATGAATAAAAAGTGACAGTAACAAAGTTAAAAATTACAGTTATTGGGAGTTTGCACAAATGAGAAGACTAATTGGAGTTTTCTTTTTATAAGTTTATTTATTTTTTATTTTATTTTTGGCTGCATTGGGTCTTTGCCGCTGTGCATGGGCTTTCTCTAGTTGCAGTGAGCAGGGGCTACTCTTTGTTGCGGTGTGTGGTCTTCTCGTTGCAGAGCACAGGCTCTAGGCACGCGGGCTTCAGTAGTTGCAGCACATGGGCTCAGTAGTTGTGGCTCGTGGGCTCTAGAGCACAGGCAGTAGTTATGGCACACGGGCTTAGTTGCTCTGCGGCATGTGGGATCTTCCCAGACCAGGGCTCGAACCCGTGTCCCCTGCATTTGACAGGCGGATTCTTAACCACTGTGCCACCAGGGAAGTCCTAATTGGAATTCTTGATTTTATGTCAGAGCACTCTGTAAGCTGTTTAGTCTGAATTCTCACCTTTCAAGTGAATTGTCCTTAGGAAATAAGCATATTGGTGACTCCATATCCTTATCAATACTTATTTTCCGTCCCTCCTTCCCTTCCTTCCTTCTTTCCATAGTTGTCCTAGTGGGTGTGAAACGATAATCTCATCGTGGTTTTGGTACATATTTCCTAATGACATTGAGTGTCTTTTTATATGCCTGTTGGTCATTTGTATATCTTCTTTGGAGAAATGTCTGTTTAGATCCTTTTAAAAATTGTTTAAAAATTGTGGTGTTTATCTTTTTATTGTTGAGTTGTAAGAGTTCTTTATATATTCTGGATACAGGTCCTTATTAGATATGTGATTTGGAAATATTTTCTCTCACTCAGCTTTTCACTTTCTTGATGGTGTCCTTTGAAGCACGAAAGTTTTTTTCACTTTGATCAAATCCCATTTATCTGTTTTTCTTTTGTTGTTGTGCTTTTGTTGTCATATCTAAGGAACTATTGCCTAATCTGAGGTCATGATGATTTACTCTTGTGTTTTCGTCTAAGGGTTTTATAGTTCTAGCTCTTAGATTTAGGTATTTTATCCATTTTGAATTAATTTTGGGTATGGCATGAGATAGGCATCCAAATTTATATTTTTGTTTGTGAATATGCAGTTGTCCCAGCAACATTTGTTGAAGAGGTACGAATTTTTCTTGGTACCTTTGTTGAAAATCAGTTGACATTAATGTAAGTGTTTATTTCTGGATTTGGAATTCTAGTCCATTGATGTATATGTCTGTTTTTATGTCAGTACCGCTGTGTGCTGTACACTGTATTATTGCAACTTGGTGGTAAGTTTTGAAATTGGGAAATGTGAGTCTTCCAACTTCATAATATTTTTCAAGATTTTTAAAAAAAAATTTTCTGGCTGCACTGTGCAGCATGCAGGATGTTAGTTCCCCGACCAGGGATCAAATCCATGCCGCCTGCAGTGGAAGCATGGAGTCTTAACCACTGGACTGCCAGGGAAGTCCCTTTTCAAGATTGTTTTGGTTGTTCTGGGTTCCTTGCATTTTCAACTGAGTTTTAGAATCAGTTGGTCATTTTGAGCAAAACAGCCAACAAGGATTTTGATGGAGGATGTGTTGAATCTGTAGACCAATTTGGGGAGTATTGCTGTCTTAACAAATTAAATCTTCTGATTCATGAATATATCTTTCCATTTATTTAGGTCTTATTCAATTTCTTTCAACAGTGTTTTGTAACTTTCAGTGTGTCTTGGACATTTATTGTTAAATTTATTCCCAAGTATTTTCTTTTTGATGCTGTTGTGAATGGAAGTATTATCTTAATTTTAGTTTTAGATGGTTCATTACTAGTGTGTAGAAATCCCATTTATTTATATATGTTGACCCTGATTTATATATCGTGACCCTGTTTGTCCTGTTCTAGAAATTTTTAGTAGATTGCTTGGAATTTTGTATATACAAGATCATGTCATCTGCAAACAAAGATGGCTTTACTGCTTCCTTTTCAGCTGGAGGCCTTTAATTTTTTCCCCTTGCCTAATTGTCCTGGCTAGAATGTACAATGTATAATGGAAGTGGTGAGAGTGGAAATCTTTGTTTTGTTCCCACTATCAGAGGGAAAGCATTCAGTATTTCACCATTAAGTATGATGTTAGTTATAGGTTTTTTATAGATGCCCTGCTATGGTTTGAATGTTTGTACAATATCTCCCCAAAATTCATATGTTGAAATCCTAATGCCCAATGTGATGGTGTTTGGAGGCGGGGCCATTGAGGGGGGTGCTTAAGTCATGAGGGTGGAGCCCTCATGAACGGGATTAGTGCTCTTTTTATAAAAGAGACCTCACAGAGCTTCCTGGTGCCTTCTACCACGTGAGGACACTGTGAGGAGTCTGCAGTCTGCAACCCAGAAGAGGGCCTTCACCAGAGCCTGACCATGTTGGCCAGCACCCTGATCTTGGACTTCCCAGCCTCCAGAACCGTGAGAAATAAATGTTTGTTGTTTATAAGCTGCTGAGTCTGTGATATCTTGTTATAGCCTGAACAGACTAAGACATGCCCTTTTTCATGTTGAGGAAGTTCCCTTCTGTTCTTAATTTGTGGGAGGCTTTTTATGATGAATGTGTGTTGGATTTTGTCAAATGCTTTTCCTGCATTTATATCATGTAATTTGTATCCTTTATTAATATAATGTATTACATAAATTGATTTTTAGATTTTAAACCAACTTTGCATTCCTGGGATAAATGTCACTTGATTCTGATTTATGATCCCATTTATATGTTACTGGTTTCAGTTTGCTAGGATTTTATTGAGGATATCTATGTTTGTATTCAGAAGGGAAAATAACTTGCTGTTTTCTTATGTTGTCTTTGTCTGGCTTTGGAATGAGGCTAATAATAGCCTTGTAGAATGAGGTGAAAAGTGTTGTCTCTTCCTTTGTTTTCCGGAAGAGGTTTTGAAGGATTGGTATTAATTCTTGTTTAAATGTTTGATAAAATTCACCAGTGAATCCATCTGGTCATTCATTGGTGGTGTGTGTGTGTGTGTGTTTGTATGTGTGTGTGTATCTGTGAAGTTTTCCAGTTAGAAATTCAGATTTTTCCTTGTTATAAGTCTGTTGAGATTTTCTATTTTTTTTTTTTTATGAGTCTGTTTTGGTAGCTTCTGTTTTTCTAGGAATTTGTATATTTTATTTATCTAATTTGTTGCCATACATTTGTTCATAGTATTCTATTATACTGTTTAAAATTTCTGTAATACTGTTAGTGATGACCCGTCTTTCATTCCTTATTTTAGTAATTTGAGTGTTTTCTTTCTTTTCTTTTTTTGTTCAGTCTACCTAGATACTTGTAAATTTTGTTGATCTTTTCAAGGAACCAACTTTTGGTTTCATCAGTATTCTCCTTAGGTTTTCTATATTCTATTTCATTTAGTTTCACTGTAATCTTATTTTTTATTTCTTCTCTTTGTTTTGGACATAGTTTGTGCTTCTTTTTCTAATTTCTTAAGGTACATGGTTAGGTTATTGATTTGAGATGTCTTCTTTTCTAGTATAGGTGTTTAGTTTTAAATTTTATTCTAAGCACTGCGTTAGCTGCACCTCATAAATTTTGGTATGTTGTGATTTTTTATTCATTAAGCTCAAAAGTATTTTCTAATTTCTGGTATGATTGATTCACTTCTTTTGAAAGTGTGAATTGTTTAATTTCTATGTATTTTTAAATTTCAAAGATTTTCTTCTTTTATTGAGATATAATTGACATATAACATTATATTAGTTTCAGATATACAACATAATGATTCTATACTTGTATATACTATGAAATGATTACCACAGTAAGTATAGGTAACATCCATCACTCACATAGTTACAGATTTTTTTGTGTGTGATGACAACTTTTAAGATTTACTTTCTTAACAACTTTCAAATATACAATACAGTATTATTAACCATAGTCCCCATGTTGTACATTATATCCTCATGACTTAGTTTTGTTGTTGTTAATTTTTAATTGAATTACACTGTGGTCTGAGAACGTTTTGTATGATTTCACTTCTTGTAAATTTATTGAGGTTTATTTGTGGCCTGGTATGTGGTCTTTCTTGGAGAATGTTCCATGTGTTTGAGAAGAATGTGCATTCTGTTCCTGTTTGTTAGAGTGGTCTGTGGATGCATTGGTTGATGGTGTTATTCAAGCCTTCTGTATCCTTGCTGATTTTTGTCTAGTTGTTCTATCAAGGCTGGGGTTTTAAGTGTTGAACTATTACTGTTGAATTGTTAATTTCTCCTTTCTGTTAGTTTTTGCTTAATGAGCCTTGTGGTCCTGTTATTAAGTATATGTGTATTTATAGTCAGTATATCTTACTGATGAATTAACCCTTTTGTCAATGAAATGTCCCTCATTGTTTCTACAGACTTTTTCTTTTTTTGCTTTAAAGTCTATCTTGTCTAATACTGATAGAGCCTAGTCCACCTGTCTTAAGGTTGCTGTTTGCATGGTACACCTGTTTCCATCATTTTACTTTGAACCTGTTTATTTCTTTGAGTCCAAAGTGTGTCTCTGGTTGAGAGCATATTGTTGGATCTTATCTTAGTCTGTTTAGACTGTTATAACAAAATATCATAAGACTAGGTGGCTTATAAACAAAAAACATTTATTTTTCAAAAGTGTTATAATTCCTGGGAAGCCCAGGATCATAGCACTCCCAGATTCAGTATCTGGTGATGGCTTCCTGGTTCTTAGATGGCCATCTTTTTACTGTATCCTCAAAGGGTGGAAGGGGTACTCTCTTGAACCTTTTTTATGAGCACTAATCCTATTCATGAGGGCTCTACCCTCATGACCCAGTCACCTCCCAAAGGCCCCACCTCCTACTGCCATCACTTTGGGGGTTAGGATTTTAAAATATGAATTTTGAGGTGAAACAAACATTCAGAACACAGAAGGTCTTGTGTTTTTTTTTTTTTTAATCTACTCTCACCATCTCGACCTTTGACTAGATTATTTAATCCATTCACATTTCATGTGAATCAAGGTGTCCTCTAGGCTGTGCTTCCTTTGAAGGCATTAAGGAATAATCTGTTCTGTGTCTCTCTCCTCTCTTCTTCATGCATTCAGTCCTCCATATTTACATGTTTTCCCTGTATGTCTTCATGTTGTCTTCCTTCTGTGTATGTCTGTTTCTGCCATTTTTATAAGGATACCAGTCATAAGGTACAGGCATACCTTGTTTTATTGTGCTTCATGTTATCGCACTTTGGAGACAATGCATTTTTTTACAAATTGAATGTTGCAGGCAACCCTGCATTTAGCAAGTCTGTCGGTAGCATTTTTCCAGAAACATTTGCTCACTTTGTGTCTCTGTGTCACGGTTTGCTAATTCTCCCAATATATCAAACTTTTTCATTGTTATTATATTTGTTATGGTGATCTGTGATCAGTAATTTTTTAAATTCAAGTATAGTTGATTTACAATACTGTGTTTCAAGCAAAATGATTCAGTTGTATATTTTTTCAGATTATATTCCATTATAGGTTATTACAAGACACTGAATATAATTTCCTGTGCTATACAGTAAATCCTTCTTGCTTATCTATTTTATGTATAGTAGTTTATACCGGTTAATCACATACTCTTAATTTGTCCCTCGCCACCTCTCCCTCCTGTTTGGTAACCATAAATTGGTTTTCTATGTCTCTGAGTCTGTTTCTGTTTTTTTTTAAAGAACATCTTTATTGGAGTATAATTGCTTTACAGTGTTGTGTTAGTTTCTGCTGTATAACAAAGTGAATCAGCTATATGTATACATATATCCCCATATCCTCTCACTTTTGTGTCTCCTTCCTACCCTCCCTATCCCACCCCTCTAGGTGGTCACAAAGCACCGAACTGTTCTCCCTGTGCTATGTGGCTGCTTCCCACTAACTATCTGTTTTACATTTGGTAGTGTATATATGTCATAGCTACTCTGTCACTTCGTCCCAGCTTACCCTTCCCCCTCCCCGTGTCCTCAAGTACCTTCTCTCCATCTGCATCTTTATTCCTGTCCTGCTCCTTGGTTCATCAGAACCATTTTTTTTGTTTTTTAGATTCCATATATATGTATTACCATATGGTATTTGTTTTTCTCTTTCTGACTTACTTCACTCTGTATGACAGTCTCTAGGTCTATCCATCTCACTACAAATAGCTCAATTTTGTTTCCTTTTATGGCTGAATAATATTCCATTGTGTATATATGCCACATCTTCTTTATCCATTCATCTGTCGATGGACACTTAGGTTGCTTCCATGTCCTGGCTATTGTAAATAGAGCTGCAATGAACACTGTGGTACATGACTCTTTGAATTATGGTTTTCTCAGGGTATATGCCCAGTAGTGGGATTGCTGGGTTGTATGGTAGTTCTATTTTTAGTTTTTTAAGGAACCTCTATACTCTTCTCCATAGTGGCTGTATCAATTTACATTCCCTCCAACAGTGTAGGAGGGTTCCCTTTTCTCCACACCCTCTTCAGCATTTATTGTTTGTAGATTTTTTGATGATGGCCATTCTGACCGGTGTGAGGTGATACCGGTGTGAGGTTTGATTTGCATTTCTTTAATGATTAGTTATGTTGAGCATCCTTTCATGTGTTTGTTGGCAATCTGTATATCTTCTTTGGAGAAATGTCTATTTAGGCCTTCTGCCCAGTTTTGGATTGGGTTGTTTGTTTTTTTGATATTGAGCTTCATGATCTGCTTGTATTAATCTTTTGTCAGTTGCTTCGTTTGCAAATATTTTCTCCCATTCTGAGGGTTGTCTTTTTGTCTTGTTCATGGTTTCCTTTGCTGTGCAAAAGCTTTTAAGTTTCATTAGGTCCCATTTGTATATTTTTGTTTTAATTCCATTTCTCTAGGAGGTGGGTCAAAAAGGATCTTGCTCTGATTTATGTCATAGAGTGTTCTGCCTATGTTTTCCTCTAAGAGTTTTATAGTGCCTGGCCTTACATTTAGGTCTTTAATCCATTTTGAGTTTATTTTTGTGTATGGTGTTAGGGAGTTTTCTAATTTCATTCTTTTACATGTAGCCGTCCAGTTTTCCCAGCACCACTTATTGAAGAGGCTGTCTTTTCTCCATTGTATATTTGTGCCTCCTTTATCAAAGATAAGGTGACCATATGTGCATGGGTTTATCTCAGGGCTTTCTATCCTGTTCCATTGATCTGTATTTCTGTTTTTGTGCCAGTATCATACTGTTTTGATTACTCTAGGTTTGTAATATAATCTGAAGTCAGGGAGCCTGATTCCTCCAGCTCTGTTTCTGTTTCTCAAGATTGGTTTGGCTATTTGCAGTCTTCTATGTTTCCATACAAATTTAAACTTTTTTTTTGTTTTAGTTCTGTGAAAAATTAATACTACTATTAATAAAGCTACTGTGAATATCCATGTACAAGTGCCTGTGTGGACATGTTTTTATTCCTTTTGGTTAAATACCTAGGAGATGGGTTGCTGGGTCATTGAAAGTACATTTTCAACTTTGTTAAGCAACTGCCAAATGTTTTCCAAAAGCAGTTGTGCCACTTTACATTCTCATCAGCAGTGCAGAAGAGTTTTACTTCCTCCACCCTCCTGCCAGCACTTGTATGGTCAACCTCTGTCATCATCCCTTTTAATGTATGTGTAGTGATATCTTATTGTGATTTTAATTGCATTTCCTTGATGAATGATGATGTTGAGCATCTTTTCATGTGCTTCTTGTTCTTTTGTATCTTCTCTAAAGTGTCTGTTGAAATATTTTGCTGTCCTTCCCCCTTTTTTGAAAGGACAAACTTTTTTTAAAGACTGGAAAGATGAGGTTAATGATATTGAGCACCTTTTTATGTGCATATTCGCTATTCATATGTCTTTCTTGTGAAGTGTTCAAATATATTTAAATATATAGAAATTTAAAAAATTTTACCTTTAATTTGGGGGGAAAAGATTGCTGACTTCTGCCTTAGGATATTATTAGTCAATCAGATTACAGTAAAGCAAATTTATGAACATGAAATAAGTATTTTCACAGAGAATCCAAATTGTCTTTTTCACTTAGAGCCAACTATTAGAATTACCAGTAAAATCACCAGTGGTGATTCTTATTTGGTTTGGGTGAATAGAAAAATGGCATTTTCCAACATTGGATATTTTCATATTTAAAATTATTAAAATTACCACTGGGATATTTTCCCAAATAATTTAGCAAATTACTAATAGTGATTTTCTCAGACGAAAAGTATACCTTATATATCCTTAAGATTTTAGAAGTATTTTCATTTGATCATTTTAAGTTGTACAGTTGTAAAACCTATAAAAGAGTAGTCCTGAATGTAAAAAATAATTTTTTTTCACTAATCAATAGATAGTTTTTGACTGGGTAAAGATGTTTACCATTCTTTACAAAATTAATTGGTTGACATTTCTCTTTATGTAAATAGTATAGTACTTTCTTAGTATAGAAAAGAGAAATAAAGACAAGTTGAAAGAAAAAAACACAGCCAGTCTCTCTTAAAATTTAAAGTAGAAGATTTTAAGAGACTAATAAGTAACATTCCATTAAGTGGCTTTATCATTGTTTACTTAACCATTCTGCTATTGCCTGGAATTTTTATGTTTTTAATTTAAAAAATTTTTAAATTTTTGGCTGTGTCGGGTCTTCGTTGTGGCACGTGGGATCTTTGTTGCGGCATGTGGGATCTTTCGTTGGTGGTGCATAGGCTTCTCTCTAGTTGTGGCACGTGTGCATTGTAGCATGCGGTTTTATTTTTCCCCTCTCTCTAGTTGAGGTGCGTGGGCTCAGTAGTTGCAGTGCGAGGGCTTAGTTGCCATGCAGAATGTGGGATCTTAGTTCCCCGACCAGGGATTGAACCTGTGTCTCGTGCGTTGGAAGGCGGATTGTTTACTGCTGGACCACCAGGGAAGTCCCTATTGCTGGGAATTTAAATTTGCTTTCATTTTGTTGCTTTTATAAATAATACTGTGATGAATATCTTCATGCATAGCTTTTTCCCCGTTTCATATTTTTTTGGTACAGGACCAGGCGGGATTATTTTGTTAAGAGTATAACAAACACGCAAGATGTTGTTAATGTTTTCCCACATTTGCCTTCTCTCAGTCTCTTTTCATACATGTATGTAAGTGCATATCACATATGCATATTCATGTACACATTTTTTTTCACAGAACCATTTGAAGGTAAGTCACAGATGTCAGGCACTTCACCTCTGAATACTTTAGCCTGTACTTCTTAAGAACAAGAAAATTCTTTTACATGATAACCACAATATATTATGAAGAAAATTTATAATAATTTCATATTATCATGTAATATAAAGTCTAGAATCAGAATTCTCTAAATGTCCCCCAAAATGTCTTTTGTTAAAAAAATCTAGGATCAAATTGAGGTTCATGCATTTTATTTTTTGGTTATTATGTCTCATTAGTCTCTTAATCTTAGAATAGCCCCTGCCTCCCCCCGACCCCCCTAAACCATGACATTGATTTTTTGAAGAGTTCAGGCCAGTTGTCTTGTAGAATGTCCTACATTCTAGATTTTTATAATTGTGTTTGTCCTCATAATTAGGTTCATGTTACATTTTTGACAAAAGTACTTCATAGCTGATGTATTTGCTTATTGCATTATATCAGGGGATATGTAGTGTCTGCTTGTCCCACTGTTGGTGGCCTTACATTTGATCACTTGGTTAAGGTGGTAGCTACCAGATTTTCAGTTATAAAGGTGCCTTTTTCCTTCGTAATTAATAATCATTTGTGAACCTAATTATCTGTTTGCATTGTGCTGACACCAAGGTGGCTGAGCAGTGATGGGAAAAAAAATCACAAAACACAGTATGTTTATGCCATTATAAATTTGTGGTTATTAACCCTACTGGATTCCTCAACTTCAAGATAATCCTACTGTGTTTCTCTAGTCAGCTTGTGTTCCCCCTCTCCACAGTGATGATTTGAAACCTTTTCCCTCCTCAAGCCTGTGTTCTTTTACCTTTTGTATCACTTTGAAAAAATGATCTTGGTTTCTGGAAGAAGGAAAAGGGGTTCTTCTCCCACCATAAACCAGCACAGTGGAGCAGTTAAGAGTGCTGGCAACAGAGTTGAGAGTGTGTGGCTCTGGATCCCGCTCTCACCACTCACTCATTTAACTATGGACTTAGTTATTAATCATTCTATTCTTGGTCTTCTCAGTTGCAGAAGAATAATTACCATTATACTTCACAGAGTAGTTGTGAGGATTAAATGAAGTGTAAATCATTGTAGAGGTCTTAACATGCTTCCTGGTGTATGGTGCATGTTCAGTAAATATTAGCTCTTTTTATGCTACTTCTTAAGAAACTTAATTATAAAGTTAATTATACTGTCTCCTGTATCTTCAACCTCTCCTAGTCTGTTGACCTCTTCCCCTAAGCACTGAAACTTACACAGATATTTTCTATCTTAAGCTAACTAACCAACCAATAACTAACTAAGAAGACCTTTCTTGCATCTCACATTTATCTTCAGCTCTTGTCCTATATCCCCCTTTCGTAGCTGTTTGTCAACTGCCTACATTTGCTGTGTCTGTGTCCCTTTTCTTCTTTCCCATTTCTGCTCCCACCATTCCACTAAACTATCCCTAAGCACCATTTCCTCTCTAAATTCATTATTACCCTTTTCTCTTGGTGTTTTCTTTATTATTCATAAAAGATCAAAGTCATCTTTTAAAAATACAGCTCTGGTCTCATGATTCTTTTGTTAAAACTAGGGGATTGATATTGTTGTTGACATTAAAGTTTCAAATCCTCAGTATAGTCCACAGGGTCCTGCCTAACTGCCCATCTTTATCTTATACAAATTTCCTCTTCACTTTAAGCACTTGAGCCAGGTAAGTCCTTTAATTTCCTTGAACAAGCTTTACTCTTGTCTGAGCATTTACATTTTGTCCTCCTTTTTGAACCACTCTCCATTTTCCACTTGTTTCCTTTGGACAGTTGCAGCGTAAATGTCATATTCTCAGTAAAACCTTCCCTGATCTGGTTCAGAAGAAATGCAGCACCTGTATTTTCTGTTCGTATTGCTCATCACAGTTGTAATTAAATAATTAATCGGGTAATTCTTCTTTGGAATGTAAGCTCCATGAAGGCAGGAACTGTAACTCTTTCGTTTGTTGCTGAATCTCCAGATTCTACTAGTACAGTTGTTTTGCTAGAAGGTATTTGGTAAGTATTTGTTGAACGAAGAATGAATTATTATTCATTCATAGAAATTTCACTCATCTCTTTATTCTTTAATGATAATTCTAAAATCTATAAACTTAAAGTATTTGGAGTTTCAGTGCGTTCTATAGAGGTTCCTCTGAAGACTTCTATCCCGCTTCTTCCAGATGATCTGAAGATACAGCCCCAAGTGGCTGCGGCAAACAAGTGATTTCTTTGAGCTCTGTTTTATATTAAAAATACACGAACACTTTGCTTTCTCTTTCTTAATATTATTAACATTTGTTAAACAAACAGTGCCTAAAACTGGTACTAGGGAATAGAATAGACACTCTTCTGATCACACATTTCCAATTCTTCCAGCCATTCCTCATTTGACATTGTCTCACATCTACTTGGTAGCCTGTTCACAGTCCTGAAGAAACTATATTTCATGGTTCTAGAACTGAACACAGTTCTTCAGGTATTATCAGCACATAGATATGTTGAATGAGTAATGGGCAAAATTTAATGAGGCAGAGCTGGAAGTGTTTGGATTTATCAGTTTTACTTTTGAAATTGGTGTAGGTACAGTAAGTGTTTTAAGTTGACATATTTTTAGAAATAAGGTAAAATTAAATGTATCTTAAGACTGTGTAGGGTTAAGATTGTAGATGTTGTACTGTTACCCTTAGTTTTAATTATGTTTTGCAAGTCAAATACTAAAACAAAAATACATTTTTAGTGCAGAAAGCGGTTGCCTCTGTGACATGATGTGCAGATGTGTGTTGTTGTTCCACTTGTAGTGTGACCAAGCACAGATTGGTTACCAGCAATCCAACAGCTGTACGTGTGTGTGACCACAGATGTAGTATACTAGATAGAATTCTGAAGAAAGTCCCAATTTAAGTGAAATGTGCTTTAGTTTTTCATGTATATTTGAGAATGATTGGCATATTTTTTACTTATGATATTTACTACTCTGGTTAATTTCTTGAAGGACTGAATTTAGAATTCCTGGAAGTTTTCATTTGTTACAATTTGTGATGAATTTATGTATTATATAATGTTTAGTACTGTATGTATTAATTATTTATGTGTGTAACAGGCAACTCAAAGTTATGTTGACGAATGTCCTATGGACGGATTTAGGACGAAAATTCAGAAAGACCCTACCTAAAAATGATGCTAATTTATGTGATGCCAACAAGGTGCAATCAGACTCATTGCCTTCGACATCTGTTGACAGCCTAGAGACATGTCAAAAATTAGAACCTCTTCACCAAAGCCTTAATTTATCTGAAAGGTATGTTGTTCAGTATTGCTTTTGTTCAACTTACCGCAGTTGAAATAATTTAAGTCCAATAGTCTTCAAAATAAGATTGTTGGAAATGATCTTTAAGAAAATCTGCATATACAGGTGTGACTCCCTCAAATCTTAAAGTTGACAATCTTAATTTACAAAGTTAATGATTCTACATTTCATTAGATTGACATAGAATTATTTTTAAAAACAAGTATTCTTATTGCATTTAGCTTAATAATTTGATTCACATGTACATATTTTTAGAGATTCACATATGATATAAAATGAAGAACTAGATATATATAGATGGGTAAGGACCTAGATTAAATATTTTTTGAAAGGTGTGTTAAAGATGCAGAAATAAAACAGGTATGTATATCTATCTGTAGATCTTTTAAATTTTCTGCATCTTTAACATACCTTTTAAATATTATTTAACCTGGGTCCTTACTACTTTTGACTTTGTGAGCTTCCTTGTATTTTACATGTGTTTTTTTTAAAAAGGAGATGATTTTGAAATATTACTCCCAGATTTTTGATAATAAATATGCGGTTTAATTTTGAAAACTAACAAGTTTTGTTCTATATTTTTTAAAAGAATTATATATGAAGTTTGGGGCTAAAAATTAGGAATTAGCTCTGGGAATTTGTCATCTGTAACATATTAATATTTTTAATGTATTTCCACTTACAGTTTTAACCCTTAAATGAGTATTTTTTAGGGGAGGTATTTTGCTTTCAATTAGCATATCCTGTCATTAGCTAGATGGTGCTTTGGTTATTTGGTCTGTAATCTGATAACGATTTGTAAGTGCTTTAAGCCAAGATCCAGTGAAAACCTGTTAACTTTCAGCACAATTATTTTAAATATTAAAGAACTCTGTCAAAACATCTGAACAAAAAAAAAAAAAAAAAAGAACAAAAACAAAAACAAAACAAAACAAAAAAAACATCTGAACATAGTATTATGCATTAATTGTATTTTTAAAAAGGACACTTTTTTTTTAATACATCTTTATTGGAGTGTAATTGCTTCACAATGCTGTGTTAGTTTCTGTTGTACAACAAAGTGAATCAGCCATATGCATACATAGATCCCCATATGCCCTCCCTCTTGTGTCTCCCTCCTACCCTCCTTATCCCACCCCTCTAGGTGGTCACAAAGCACCGAGCTGATCTCCCTGTGCTGTGCGGCTGCTTCGCACTAGATATCTATTTTACATTTGGTAGTGTGTATATGTTGATGCTTCTCTCACTTCGTCCCAGCTTACCCTTCCCTTTCCCCGTGTCCTCAAAACCATTCTCTATGTCTACTTCTTTATTCCTGTCCTGACACTAGGTTCATCAGTACCATTTATTTTTGGACTCCATATATATGCATTAGCATATGGTATTTGTTTTTCTCTTTCTGACTTACTTCACTCTGTATGACAGACTCTAGGTCCATCCACCTCACTACAAATAACTCAACTTCATTTCTTTTTATGGCTGAGTGATATTCCATTGTATATATGTGCCAAATCTTCTTTATCCATTCATCTATCGATGGACATTTAGGTTGCTTCCATGTCCTGGCTATTGTAAATAGTGCTGCAGTGAACATTGGGGTGCATGTGTCTTTTTGAATTATGGTTTTCTCAGGGTAAATGCTCAGTAGTGGGATTGCTGCATCATATGGTAGTTCTATTTTTAGCTTTTTAAGGAACTTCCATACTGTTCTCCATAGTGGTTGTATCAATTTACATTGCCACCAACAGTGCAGAGGAGGGTTCCCTTTTCACCAAGGACACTTCTTTTAAAAAAGGCAAAAACATAAAAAGCTATGTAACAGGAATTTCCATACTAGATCATATCTGATGTAAATTTAACTTTCTAAAGCACCCAAAATCTTAGAGTCAAACAACTTAGCTTCAGTAATTTATGAAGCAGCTTGCTCTCATTGTCCTGGAGTCCAGTGTTTTTCCTCCTTAGTACAGGTGAGCTATTCCCTTACTGTGCTGCTAGATCTAAATAAAGGGGGCTAAAGGAATGACCCTTCCAATCCCTTTGATTCTCTTGAAAAGAAGCTTTAGCTCTCTTCCAAATGACATCTGTCCCCTCATCCCATATCTGTCCTTTTTTCAATTAGATCAGCATGATTGGAAAAGTGTAATGTTTCATTCTCTTGGAATAGTTTTTCTCACTACAAGTTGTTAGCAGCTAGATTATGTGTCCATGAAATTTAAATATAATGTGAAGAGTCCCAATAACATTCTAATTTGGTTTTTACTGTGTGTGTGTTGTTCTGTTCACTTACTGGGATGAACTACTAGTTAGTCCAGACTTTTTCCCTCAGCTCTAGGTGTCCTAAATTTAACTTGTTCCAAAGTGGATGCATCGTCTTTGTTCCCAGACTTGTTCCTATCTCTGTATCTCCTCCCTGTCTGAATATATGACTCCTCTTTACGCTTAGTTCTTCAAATTAGAACTTGGAAATTGTCCTGGCTCCTCTTTTTTCCTTATCCTTTGTATCCAGTCATTTATCATGTCTAGTTATTTGTACCTCCTAAATCTGTCTTGAAATGATCTTTTCTTCATCTTTATTGCCACTGCCTCAGTTCAGGCCCTGATAACTTTGTGCCTTTATTATTAGGATCGTAATTTGATTGGGCTTCCTGAGCATAGTCTTTTTCTTCTAGGTTATTTCTCTGTATTGTTGCTGAAGTATTCATTCTAAAAGGCAGATGTTACTTGTCACTCTCCAGTTTAACATCTTTCTGTGGCTCCACATAAAGTTTAGGATAAAGTTCAAATTCCTTACCTTGGCATACAAGGTCCGTGATGATTTCACCTTTGACTACCTCTAGCTTTGTGTATGTCCACTCTTCCATATTTATGCTGTGCTTTAGATTTAGGAAACTACTGGTAGTTCACTGAATGTATAATGCTGTTTTATTCCTCTGAGCTCATGCTTTTTCTCTTATCTTGGGAACAATTCTCCTTTTCCCCTTTACTGACTTATATTGAGCTCATTATATTTAACATTGAGCTCATTTCTTCTTTGATTCCACCTGCCACATCTGCATTTGATCCCTTTCTTTGTCTTGCTAAGCAGCCTGTTCCTGTATCATAGCACTCATCACACTATACTGTGATTTTTAGTTTCTCTGCTTCCCTGACAATAAGCTTCATGAGGGCAGGGACCCTACATTTTATTATTTTTTCCTTGCACAGTACTGGGCACATACTAAACGCTCAATACATGTTTGCTGACTATAAGAAAGAAATTGCTTCTCAGCAGAGTTACATCTTCAGTCTCCTTGATTGAAATGTCTTTTCCTCCATCAGAACCAATTATCTGCTCTGTAATTTTGGGGACAATCAGGAGAAGAGATATCACAAGCTTCAAATAAGAAAATTGGAGAACTGTTTAGGGTATAGCTTTAGTTAGATGTTTTCTTTGTGGGGCTTGCTATCTAGACTAGGAGACTGAGACTTTTACATGATGCTGTTTGTCTTATTTTCATTTTACTTAGGTAGGAATTCATTATTTCAGAAAGATGAAAGAGAGAAAAATTTATTTATTTATTTATTTTTTGCGGTACGCGGGCCTCTCACTGTTGTGGCCTCTCCCGTTGCGGAGCACAGGCTCAGGATGCGCAGGCTCAGCGGCCATGGCTCATGGGCCCAGCCGCTCCGCGGCATGTGGGAACTTCGCGGACCGGGGCACGAACCCATGTCCCCTGCATCGGCAGGTGGACTCTCAACCACTGTGCCACCAGGGAAGCTGTATTTTTAGTTTTTAACTTAAAGTTTAAATATTGAGTAAACCAAAATTACTCATTCATTCCCAGAAATGTCATTTTTTTACTTTTTAAAAATTTTATTTACTTATTTATTTTTATTTTTTAACTTAAACTTTTAAATTTTATATTGGAGTATAGTTGATTTATAATGTTGTGTTAGTTTCAGCTGTACAGAAAAGGAGTGGCATTTTTTAGAAATTTTATGTGCGTTCTAGGATCTAAAGGTAGTGATCTAAGTAAGTTGCCTTTTAATGAAGATAGTTTAGCCTTTTAATTTCCGGATAAAATTGAGAAGAAAAACAGAAAACACATGATACCAATCAGTCTTGTTAAATAATGAAGAACAGGGTCAAGAGTTTTAGAAATATCAAATTAGCAGTATGTGGGATGCATACATTTCTTTTTAAACAAGTAAACCATATTTTAGTGTAGGTTTTATCTCCTTATGTGGTTCATATCTGTTTTCCTGGGAGAATATTTCCAGATCCTTATAAACTTTGGACATTAGGCAAGAAAGAGCCTAGTGGGAGACATGTGCAAAACTTTTGAGACGGTAAAGCATCTTTCTCCTGTTTTCATCTATTGGCACCAGAGATTATTAGAGAAATATTGACACAGTGTAACTATATTCTGTTAAAAAAAAGTTAGTTCCTGGTTTTTGGAATTCCCCTAAATGGCTTAATTATATTTATTCATGTTTTTCTTAAGTTTGCCTATGTTTGAAGTTTTAGAAAATTACATATTCCAGATATTGTGGTGGTAAGACTTTCTGGACACCCCGGTATTCTTGTAACCTTAAGAGTTCTTTAAGCCAGTAATGTTTTAGTTGAGTGATAATATATTCACTTAAAATATAGCTTAGTAAAAGAAAAGAGCAAACTTAGGAAATCTGTGAATCTCTTTAAGAAAGTAATTCAAAAATGAAAAATTTTTTTTCTTTGTAGCTTAAGAAACTGATTTAGAAAGTAATATTTTGAATTATATCATCTGGGATAAGAATACATTTATAGGAACCCTAAAAAAGACCCGGTGCAGCCTAAAGAAAGAAATGACCATTGTTAACCAAAAAAAAAGAAAGAAAATGTTTTGATCAAGAAAAAAATAAGTTACATAGCACAGTTTTAGAAAAGCATTCATCTAAATTACAACAAAATAAAAACTAAATTAGCATTGTAATTTTTTTGCTTGTTATTTATAGCTTTATTACCAGATGTAATTGTTATCTTTCAACAGGGGTTCCATTTCTTTAAAAATTTGCTCTTAGCATCAAGTATGTCTTATTAGCTCTTATCAGTTTTTCAGAGTTTTTCCCCATTTATTAAATTATTTCAATCTTATATTTACCTTGCTACCAATATGTGGGGGAGGAACTCACAATTTGTGATTGAAAAAATTAAGAACCAGAGAAAATAACCATGTAGAGACACAATCAATAAATGATATTACTTCTCAGGCCGGTATACTTTCTGTTTCATCTCACTGCATTACAAAATTTGTTTCTCCTTTGGTTTAACATATTATATGTTGAAGTGTGATTTCATAATATTAGTAAGTAAAGTTAAACAAATTCTGTTTTACTTACTGATACTATTTGCATACTTGGGAAAAAATTGGATGGACTGTGTGAAATGACATTTTTCAGTCCTTCCTTATATATTGTGATAGTATGAGAGATGAAGTATACACCTTTATATATTTCTTGTGAAAATTCAGAATCTTTTGAAATGCTGGCTAGCCCTAGAATTTCCATGGCAGTGCTAATTTATAAGTTGTACACCAAAAGACAGTTTAGGTATTATGAACTTAGTTATTACTTTATAGATTTGTTTTCTGTAAGGCTTTCATACAGAGCTCTCTGTTTCTTCAAGGTACACAAATTACATAAGTTGAGAATAGCTGATGAAAGATGTTTGGGCTATGGTTAGTGTTATGAAGAGCTAGGTGTACTGTAGGCATTGCTAACTATTTAACTGTATACTTTTCTACTAAAATATTTTCATTAAGATTGCAGAGCATGATGAATTATGACAATCAAGCACTAATTGAAAAGATAATTTATAAGTTTGAGCAAGACTTCAATAATAGGAAAATTAAAGTGAGCTTCCATTTCTTGTATATTTACTGTGTGCCAGGACTTGTGCTAAACTGCTTTACATCTATTATTTCATCTAATCTTTATAATTTTTTAAGGTAGATATTATAATTCTCCCCATCTTTGAGATGAGGAGATCGAAGATAAGAGGTATAAATTATGGTAAGTAACTTATCTAAGGTTATATAGTTACTAGGTGCTGAATTCAGAACCCAACCTTATGTTTGACTCCAGAGTCCTTGGTCTTAACCTCTGTGCCATACTGCTTTTCATTCTTTTGACCTTTTATTTTTTAATAAGTAGGTATTGGACTTTATTACATATTTTATGTGATGTCTATTAACCTTTAAATATTCTACTTAACTTAAAAAATTTTTTTCTTGTGGCATTTGTTCACATAGTAGTGGAATGCTTTCTAATTGAAAGGTGTATCATGGTAGACATGCTGAGATAGTTCCCTGAACCTTCTGATAGCTTCAGAGGCCCTCTAGGGCTCTTGTGCTTTAGAAATGCGGGTTCTACTGCAGTTTGGTATATAATCTTTTCAAGTGGTTTTTTGGTGAATTTTGACATTTTTCTCTTCTAGGAAAGACTTTCAGCTATTTGTTTAGCTTAAAAATTCTCATTTATCCTCTAAGATTCTTTTTTCATAGCTCTGCTTTTTCTTCCTTCAAAATCTAGCAGCAAAACAAACCATAAAAGAATAGAATGATCATTTATTATTCAGAAGCTAATTCTAATCTTTATAATTTTTCCCTTTCCTTGCTGATATTTGTATTTTTTGTTGTTGATTATTCTCTTCAGTACTTTTTATAGGACTAATATTCTATGGACTCTTTATCTCATATTTGAGAGACAGCTTTTTTTTTTTTTTAGGGACTCAACATTTAAAAACACATTTAAACATACTGTAGTCAGGCATTTAAACAGAGATACTAAATTATAGCTGATATTTCTTTGGTATTTCTTCCTCTGTGCCCCAAATTTTCTCTTTATAAACACTACGGTTCTTGGATTATTTTCATTATGAGCCACATTTTAGAATTCAGTAATGATAGGGGACCATAAAAAGAGTGTATCATCTGCTCTTAAAATGAGCTATCAACTAGTATATCAGATTCTCTCATCTCTTAAAAGTAAGTAAAATTTTAATTGTGCCAAACTATTTGGAAAAAAATAGTTCTTACCCAATAAAATTCTCTCTTCTAATATCCCTGCATTTTCCCTAAAGCATTGAGAACTGTAGTTGAGTTTTCTTTAGTGATTTATTTCACAGCAATTCCTAGTGTGAGGTCAGACAGAAGAAATCTTGAGACTCCTTACTGGTCCTGTATTGTCTTCATTCCTACTTCAATTCGAGGATTTTAAGAAGGGTTCTGTCAGACATCAAATATACAAAGCAGACAATAATAAATAGGATTCTTAGAGATTTAAATCATGAGGGGAGATAGAAAAATATCTCTGTCCTCCTCTCCCCACAGTTAGTGGTTGTACTAAATGGCTAACTTTCTTTGCTTTCTTCCTTCACTCAAACTCTGAGCTCAGAGAGTTGTATTTACTGCTAGCCTTGTTTTTAGATCATATACTGGTTAATCAACCCAGTACATTTTTTTGTGGAGGTTGTTCTGGAAATGGATATTTTTAAAGTTTCCTGAAGTATCTACAGAAAAGCTCAGTTATCTTGATGCTGTGGCAGGTTAGTATTGAGGATGCAGTGTAATGGGATAAAATTAAAAGAACCAAAAGATAATTGGCCAAGGTCCTTCTTCCAGGAAGAGTTGCTTATACTTGGGCAACCATTTAACTTTTCTGAGCTTTGAGTTCTTCATGTTTAAAATAAAGAGAAGGCTAAGTTATTTTAAAGTTCTCCTATGAGTTGAAATTTTACATTATCTGGAACATAGTGAAAAGAACACAGTGCCTCTATGTAGTGAAAATAGAGTACCTCTGAGAACTACAGCAGATGTAACAAAGTACAGGGAAGCTCACATTTTTTTACTTAAACAAAAGTACTCTGGCCCTTTCTAGGTGTTATGTATTGTCTCTCACAAAAGGTCAATAAAGTGCTTCAAGTGACATATGGGTAACAGTCAAGGGGGACATCTGATAAAGAGGAGATAGGAAACTTAAAAAATACACTAATGTGAAGTAAAAAAATCACAATAATTTGGCCTGGGCCAGTCAATTCAGGACAGATAGTTGCCTTGAGGGCATCATTGTAGTGTGGAAAAGAACATCAGTTGTTTATAGTAACAACTGGCTAACCAGGAGAAGATTAGGCTATCCTCTTCTGTTTAAGGATGATATGAAACCACCTCTTTAAAAAAGTTTGGAGTGTTAAAAATTACACTTTACTAAACATTTATTTTGTTGACCCTTTTCCCTGGTGCTATTATATAAAGAGTATTTATTACCATCAGTGTATGTGCTGTTTCACTTAAGGATTCTATCATTACCATAGATACAATCTGAATGATGTCTTCCTTATTGGATTTAGCATTTGTCATTTACCAATTATGAGTATTGTTATTTACCAAGGACCTTTCTGTTGAAGGACAAGAATAAAGATTTATTGAATTGGTTTGTAGTATCTGTGTTTTTAATAACTACTGGAAAAGAAAAAGCATTTTTTGAGAAAAACTGGTTAAAATTTTAAGCAACCCCAATAGCATCCACTAAGTACAGTTAAGCCATTATAGTGGCATGCCAATCTATGCCAATTTATAAGATACAAGTATTTCTAGAAACAAAAAAAAGAGTGTTCATCCAACATTTTGAGTTTTTATGGGCTGATTTCCAGGGTGGTATAATTCTAATAGCTTACTTGTACTGAGTTGAAAATGCTTGAAAATTCAACTTCCTAGAATTTTTTTTACTGCAAATTTCAGTACAGTACAGTGTTTGTTATTTTATATGACAGGATACCCAGAGTTATATTGACGAATGTCCTGGGAACGGAGTTAGGAAGAAAATACATAAAGACCTCACCTGTAACTGAGGCCAGTTTGGGTGATACAGACAACTTGCAATCAGAGCAGCTTTCTTCATCATCTGATGGCAGCCTAGAATCTTGTCAAAATCTAAATCCTCACAAGAGCTCCTTTTTATCTGAAAGGTATGTTTAGTGATAACTTTACTCAAAATAAATATTTTACTTATTCTCATGAGCCTTCCTCTATTCTTCCCCCACAGATATGTTACTGCTAAATGAGAGGCAGCCGTGCTCTGATGGCTAGTATAACTTTTCTCCCCTGGTGGCTGGAACGGCTATTGGAACCAACAGTCCGTAGCTAATAATCAGTTTCAGACAGCACCGGTCACTCTACTTGTGTTTTGGGAAAATGGAGGCAGACTCTTAATGAAAATTTAGTACCTATTTCAGTTTATTTGTCTGGTATAATTGAAATTCATTCTCCTGACATCTGTCTATTCCTTCTCCTTCTTTGTCCTATTCATCCATCTGGCTTTCTCTCTATCCATCCATCCATCTGTCCGTCCGTCCATCCATCCACATCCATCTTTTCTTTTTTTTTTTTTTTTCTTTTTCTTTTTGCGGTACGCGGGCCTCTCACTGTTGTGGCCTCTCCCGTTGCGGAGCACAGGCTCCAGACGTGCAGGTTCAGCGGCTGTGGCTCACGGGTCCAGCCGCTCCGCGGCATGTGGGATCTTCCCGGACCGGGGCACGAACCCGCGTCCACTACATCGGCAGGCGGACTCTCAACCACTGTGCCACCAGGGAAGCGCCCCTCCATCTTTTCTTATTCACTATTTGTATACTCATATTCTAGAACTGTACCTGGCCATTAAATATCTGCTGAATGAATGACTGAATGCATTCTTCACAAAAAATGGCCTGAGATAGCTGAATTCCATTAACAAACATGGCTTACTGTACTGATAAGAGAAATGGAAATCAGCAGTTGCTTTTGTTTTAAGCTTTAGCAAAGGCTCATTTGGGGCTGTAAATAAGAAAAAAAATTGCAGTAAAAAGCTAGGGGATGTCAGTTAGTAAATAGTACTAGATCTTTTAACTTTCATTTACCGTGAACTTCTCTATTTTATTTTCTGCTTTCCACCAGTACAATAAATAGTTTTGATCTGAGTGAAAAATTATTGATCCAGTCTTAATTGTCCCTCTACCCCCAACCAAAAGGTAACTTCTGGTTTGTATTTCTCTTGTAAGCCTAGTTACATTAAAGAGTATTTATGGTTGCCTTTTAAAATATCTATAACAAATTTCTTAATTTCTAACACATTCTGTTTTTATAAACTCTGTTTATTTCTTATGAACTTAAAAATTTTATGAATTTTTCTCCTTTTGGAAAATATTTTGTGTTTCACTTAGGTTCTACTTAGTAAATTCTCAGTGACAATTTTAGCTTTATACTTTTTCTGAATTTGCTGAAAAAAGCTCCAGTGGCATTATCCAGTTACTAATAAATTTAATGTAGAATCAGAGATAGTAGAAATGCATTTATCATTTTGCACTATAAGTGTTTATATTTGCCTCCTGTACTAGACCATGAGCTCCTTAAGGAGAGATCATATCTTTACATTTATATCCAGTGCTTAGCTCAATACATATTGAATTTTGTGCACTTGGGTTAATGTTCATGTCATTTAACCTTGATCTTTGGTTTCCTTAGTTGTAAAAAGAGAAATATATATATATATATATATATATATATTTTTTTTTTTTTTTTTTTTTTTTTTTTTTTTTTGCGGTACGCGGGCCTCTCACTGTTGTGGCCTCTCCCGTTGCGGAGCACAGGCTCCGGACGTGCAGGCTCAGCGGCCATGGCTCACAGGCCCAGCTGCTCCGCGGCATGTGGGATCTTCCCGGACCGGGGCACGAACCCGTGTCCGCTGCATCAGCAGGCAGACTCTCAACCACTGCGCCACCGGGGAAGCCCAAGAGAAATAATTTTGAATAATGTTTCTAACCTCACAGAATTGTGTATAATCATTTTAAAATCTCACTTGTGAGAATTCTTTATGAAAATAAAATACCATACAAAAATTATTATTGAAGATACTTTCTGTAGAGAAAGTCACTTATGTACTGTTCCCATGGAATTCAAATGACATGAGTGCACATTCATGCTGTTATGAAAAATAGCACTATTGTGAGGATTCTGTGAAACTATCAAATTGTAATCTATACTTTTCAGGCTTTATACCAACCTGGGGCTAAGGTTTACTAGTAACAACTCTAAAATTTCTGGCTCTTTCTAAAATCTATTCAGTGAGAACTCTAGGTCTCCTAAGGTCCTTTCCAAATAGTAAGGAAATTTCCAGGTGGTATTTGATATGGACCCTGGAAATTCATTCTCTTGGTGGTAATTTTCTTTCTTTGATTCTTGCATTTAGAATAGGCATAGACTTTGGAGCCAGATGCCTGGATTCAGATTTTAGCTGTACTGCTAACATGCTGACTTACCTTGGGCAAGTTACCTATTCTATCTTTAAAACAGGGATAATTATACACACCTTATAGGATTATTGTGCAGATTTAAGGAGATAACCTATGTAAAGTGCCTAGAACTTGATAGGTAACCAATAAATGGTAGTCACAATTGCCACAGCCATACTAGTATTACCATGTGGTTTAAGGAGTACTGTACTCCTTAAACCAAACTAGTTCTCTCTTCCCTTAAAATGAGTTCATTTTGAGGAGAATCCAGAGTGCCCCATAAATTTTAAGTATGGCCATATCATCACTTCAGTAGATATGCCCCATTAAAACTAAATACAGGATGAATACAGGATAGGCTCGAGGAGGGGACTCTTGTAACCAACCTCCTCCTAGTTTGCCTGTCTTAAAATCAGAAAGGGTAAATAGAAATTAGATCTTCTCAGAAGGAAACATGATGTTCTGACATTATTGTTACTGTTCTGTTATTGTAGAGAATGTGGCCAACTTTGTTACAAAGATAGAATGTCAAGTAGCAACTAGAAGTTGGTGGATTGAAGAATGGAGGCTATGGCTGAAAACTGAGGAGGTTTCCTCTGAAAACCCAATGCTTGTGCCCTTGATGATACATATGAAAAAATGTTATATGAAGGCTAAAAGTCTTACTTTAGCCTTAGCTTGTCTTTATTGTTCAGAGCTGTTATTACCAACTTTAATGACAGCCTGAATGTAATTATATAGGAAAAAAAGTCTTGTGTTTTATGCCAAAAATAAAGGATTAATAGAAAACACCAAAAGTGAATAGGAAATTTAAATTAAAATGGTCACCTTGAAGTAGCATATTTGCTTTTTCTAGATGCCAATTTATTTTAACATATAGATACTTAATTATTAACCTTTATACTATTCCTATAACAAATTTTAATTAATATTTATTAAGTCTTTACTATGATATTACACTGTGATAAATGCCATACCTGTATTAACTTATTTAGTACGGACTTGAATTGCAGCTCAGGCAATTTGCTTAACTTCTCTTTCTCTGTACCTCAGTTTAGCCCATCTGTAAAATAAGATAATAATACCTAGGTATGCTGGAGGAGTAAATGAGAAAATCACTTATTATCTTTCAATTTGATAACTTTTTACATCAATACATAGAGATCTATTTTATCTTCTTTTACATATATTTACTTCCTTATGGGTGGACATTTAGGGTATTTTTCATTTTTTATCTGTATAAGAATGCCATAATAAATGGAGTTATCCTTTTTTATAAATTTATTTTTTAAATTTATTTATTTATTTTTGGCTGCATTGGGTCTTCGTTGCTGTGTGTGGGTTTTCTCTGGTTGTGTCGAGCAGGGGCTACTCTTTGTTGTGGTGCATGGGCTTCTCATTGTAGTGGCTTCTCTTGTTGCAGAGCACGGGCTCTAGGTGCGTGGGCTTCAGTAGTTGCAGCACACGGGCTCAGTAGTTGTGGCTCATGGGCTCTAGAGCACAGGCTCTGTTGTTGTGGTGCATGGGCTTAGTTGCCTCGCGGCATGTGGGATCTTCCCAGACCAGGGATCGAACCTGTGTCCCCTGCATTGGCAGGCGGATTCTTAACCACTGTGCCACCAGGGAAGTCCATTAAGTTTATTTATTTAGTTTTGGCTGTGTTGGGTCTTCGTTGCTGCGTGCAGGCTTTCTCTAGTTGCAGCAAGCGGTGGCTACTCTTCGTTGTGGTGCACGGGCTTCTCATAGTGGTGGCTTCTCTTGTTGCAGAGCATGGGCTCTAGGCACACGGGCTTCAGTAGTTGTGGCATACAGGCTCAGTAGTTGTGGCTCATGGGCTTAGTTGCTCTGCGGCAAGTGGGATCCTCCCAGACCAGGGATCGAACCCGTGTCCCCTGCATTGGCAGGCGGATTCTTAACCACTGCGTCACCAGGGAAGTCCCAATAAATGGATTTATATATATATCTTTGTGTACTTAATCTTACAAATCTTGTAGTGCCATTCTCCTGTACTTTATCCAGAATTAAGTGATATCATTGAAATATTTTGATGACCTGTTGGCAAAAATAAACATAATTGTTTTCAATAAATTGTTTTCATTTCAGTCATTATTTTAGTGAAGATGGATTTTGTATTTCTCACATGAGTTTCTTGTTTAGTCTTTGCATGTATTGGGGTGTTTCATTTGTTTCTTACTGATTTGTAAGAACTCTTATGAAAGGTACTTACTCTTTGTTATATGTGTTGCAAAACTTTTTTTAGGTTTCCTATTTGTAATTTTACTTTGTTTATACTAACTTCTGTAGTATTGATACTTAAAGTTTTATTTTGTAAAACCTGTCAGTGTTTGACCCCAGTGTTTTGGTTTATTCTTGGAAAGACCTCCTCAACCCCAAGTATAAAAATAGGTCAGTGAACTACAGTTTAATTTGTGATGTTTTGAGTGAGGTATTAGACCCAGAATAACAGTCTGGAGATAACTTTTCTAATAGTTTTGGTTCCTTTTTGCCTTTCTGGAGTCTGATATAAATGTCTATGGATACATGGGTTGCTTCCACTTTTTGGCTATTGTGAATAATAACACTGTTATGAACATCAGTGTACAAGTATCTGTGTTTCTGCTTTTAATTATTTTGGGTGTATATCTGAAAGTGGAATTGCTGGATCATTTAATTCTATTATTAATTTTTTGAGTAACCCCCACACTGTTCTCTGTAGTAACTGTACCATTTTACATTGACACAGCAGTGCACAAGGGTCCTGGTTTTTTCACATCATTGGTAACACTTGTTATTTTTTGTGTTTGCATAATGGCCATCCTAATGGGTGTGAAGTGATATCTCATTGTGCTTTTGATATGGTTTTTCCTAGTAATTACTGATATTGAACATCTTTTTCATGAGTTTATTGGCCATTCATGTATCTTCTTTGGAGAACTGTCTGTTCAGCTCCTTTGCCCATTGATGAATCAGGTTGTTATTTATTTATTTATTTTTTAACATCATTATTGGAGTATAATTGCTTTACAATGTTGTGTTAGTTTCTGCTGTATAACAAAGTGAATCAGCTATATGCATACATATATCCCCATATCCCCTCCCTCTTGCATCTCCCTGCCACCCTCCCTATCCCACTCCTCTAGGTGGTTGCAGAGCAGCAAGCTGATCTCCCTGTGCTATGCTGCTGCTTCTCACTAGCTATCTGTTTTACATTTGGTAGTGTATATATGTCAATGTTACTCTCTCACTTCGTCCCAGCTTACCCTTCCCGCTCCCCTTGTTCTTAAGTCCATTCTCTACGTCTGTGTCTTTATTCATGTCCTGCCCCTAGGTTCATCAGAACTTTATTTTTTTTTTTAGATTCCATATATACGTGTTAGCACACGGTATTCGCTTTTCTCTTTGACTTACTTCACTCTGTATGACAGACTCTAGGTCCATCCGCCTCACTACAAATAACTCAATTTCGTTTCTTTTTATGGCTGAGTAATATTCCATTGTATATATGTGCCACATCATCTTTATCCATTCATCTGTCAGTGGACACTTAGGTTGCTTCCATGTCGTGGCTACTGTAAATAGAGCTTCAGTGAACATTGTGGTACATGACTCTTTTTGAATTATGGTTTTCTCAGGGTATATGCCCAGTAGTGGGACTGCTGGGTCATATGGTAGTCCTACTTTTAGTTTTTTAAGGAACCTCCATACTGTTCTCCATAGTGCTGTATCAATTTACATTCCCATCTACAGTACAAGAGGGTTCCCTTTTCTCCACACCCTCTCCAGCATTTATTGTTTCTGGATTTTTTGATGGTGGCCATTCTGACCAGTGTGAGGTGATACCTCATTGTAGTTTTGATTTTCATTTCTCTAATAATTAGTGATGTTGAGCATCTTTTCATGTGTGTCTTGGCAATTTGTATATCTTTGGAGTAATGTCTATTTAGGTCCTCTGCCCAGTTTTGGATTGGGTTGTTTGTTTTTTTGATATTGAGCTTCATGATCTGCTTGTATAGTTTAGAGGTTAATCTTTTGTCAGTTGCTTCGTTTGCAAATATTTTCTCCCATTCTGAGGGTTGTCTTTTCGTCTTGTTTATGGTTTCCTTTGCTGTGCAAAAGCTTTTAAGTGTCATTAGGTCCCATTTGTATATTTTTGTTTTTATTTCCATTTCTCTGGGAGGTGGGTCAAAAAGGATCTTGCTGTGATTTACGTCATAGAGTGTTCTGCCTATGTTTTCCTCTAAGAGTTTGATAGTATCCGGCATTACATTTAGGTCTTTAATCCATTTTGAGTTTATTTTTGTGTATGGTGTTAGGGAGTTTTCTAATTTCATTCTTTTACATGTAGCCATCCAGTTTTCCCAGCACCACTTATTTAAGAGGCTGTCTTTTCTCCATTTATATTCTTGCTTCCTTTAACAAAGATAAGGTGACCATATGTGCATGGGTTTATCTCAGGGCTTTCTATCCTGTCCCACTGATGTATATTTCTGTTTCTGTGCCAGTACCATCCTATCTTGATTACTGTAGCTTTGTAGTATAGTCTGAAGTCAGGGAGCCTGATTCTCCAGCTCCGTTTTTCTTTCTCAAGATTGCTTTGGCTGTTTGGGGTCTTTTGTGTTTCCATACAAATTGTGCAATTTTCTGTTCTAGTTCTGTGAAAAATGCCATTGGTAATTTGATAGGGATTGCATTGAATCTGTAGATTGCTTTGGATAGTATAGTCATTTTCACAGTGTTGATTCTTTCACTCCAAGAGCATGGTATATATCTCTCCATCCGTTTGTATCGTCTCTAATTTCTTTCATCAGTGTCATAGTTTTTGGCATGTAGGCTTTTCTCTCCTTAGGTAGGTTTATTCCTAGATATTTTACCCTTTGTTGCAATGGTAAATGGGAGTGTTCCTTTAATTTCTCTTTCAGATTCTTTGTCATTAGTGTATAGGAATATAAGAGATTACTGTGTATTAATTTTGTATCCTGCTACTCTACCAAATTCATTGATTAGCTCTAGTAGTTTTCGGTAACATCTTTAGGATTCTCTATGTATAGTATCATGTCATCTGCAAACAGTGACAGTTTTACTTCTTCTTTTCCAATTTGGATTCCTTTTCTTTCTTTTTCTTCTCTGATTGCTGTGGCTATAACTACCAAAACTGTGTTGAATAGTAGTGGTGAGAGTGGGCAACCTTGTCTTGTTCCTGATCTTAGAGGAAGTGTTTTCAGTTTTTCACAATTGAGAATGATGTTGGCTGTGGGTTTGTCAGATATGGCCTTTATTATGTTGAGGTAGGTTCCCTCTGTGTCTACTGTCTGGAGAGTTTTTATCATAAATTGGTGTTGAATTTTGTGGAAAGCTTTTTCTGCATGTATTGAGAAATCATGGTTTTTATCCTCCAGTTTGTTAATATGGTGTATCACAAGGACTGATTTGTGTATATTTAAGAATCCTTGCATAAACTCCACTTGATCATGGTATATGATCCTTTTAATGTGCTTTTGGATTCTGTTTGCTAGGATATTGTTGAGGATTTTTGCATCTATGTTCATCAGTGATATTGGCCTGTAGTTTTTTTTTTTTTTTGTGACGCCTTTGTCTGGCTTTGGTATCAGGGTGATGCTGTCCTTGTAGAATGAGTTCGGGAGTGTTTCTCCTTCTGCTATGTTTTGGAAGAGTTTTAGAAGGATAGGTGTTAACTCTTCTCTAAATGTTTGATAGAATTCACCTGTGAAGCCATCTGGTCCTGGGCTTTTGTTTGTTGGAAGATTTTTAATCTCACTTTCAAATTCAGTGCTTGTGATTGGTCTGTTTATATTTTCTATTTCTTCCTGGTTCAGTCTTGGAAGGTAGTGCTTTTCTAAGAATTTGTGCATTTCTTCTAGGTTGTCCATTTTATTGGCATATAGTTGCTTGTAGTAATCTCTCTTGATCCTTTGTATTTCTGCAGTGTCAGTTGTTACTTCCCTTTTTCATTTCTAATTCTTTTGAGTCTTCTCCCTTCTTTTCTTGATGAGTCTGGCTAATGGTTTATCAATTTTGTTTATCTTTTGAAAGAACCAGCTTTTAGTTTTATTGATGTTTGCTATCATTTCCTTCATTTCTTTTTCATTTATTTCTGATCTGATCTTTATGATTTCTTTCCTTCTGCTAACTTTGGGGGTTTTTTGTTCTTCTTTCTCTAATTGCTTTAGGCGTAAGGTTAGATTGTTTATTTGAGTTGTTTCTTGTTTCTTGAGGTAGGATTATATTGCTATAAACTCCCCTCTTAGAACTGCTTTTGCTGCCTCACATAGGTTTTGGGTGGTCATGTTTTCATTGTCATTTATTTCTAGGTATTTTTTGATTTCCTCTTTGATTTCTTCAATGATCTCTTGGTTATTTAGTAGCATATTGTCTAGCCTCCATGTGTTTGTATTTTTTTACAGCTTCTGTGCTGTAATCGATACCTAGTCTCATAGTGTTGTGGTCTGAAAAGATACTTGATATGATTTCAATCTTCTTAAATTTACCAAGGCTTGATTTGTGACTCACGATATGGTCTATCCTGGAGAATATTCCATGAGCACTTGAGAAGAAAGTGTATTCTGTTGTTTTGGGATGGAATGTCCTGTAAGTATCAATTAAGTCCATCTTGTTTAATGTATCATTTAAATCTTGTGTTTCCTTATTTATTTTCATTTTGGGTGATCTGTCCATTGATGAAAGTTGTTTTAAAGTCCCCTACTATTATTGTGTTACTGTCAATTTCCCCTTTTATGGCTGTTAGCATTTGCCTTATGTATTGAGGTGTTCCTATGTTGGGTGCATATATATTTACAATTGTTATATCTTCTTCCTAGTTCGATCGCTTGATCATTTTATAGTGTCCTTCTTTGTCTCTTGTAATAGTCTTTATTTTACATTCTGTTTTGTCTGATATGAGAATTGCTGCTTCAGCTTTCTGTTGATTTCCATTTGCATGGAATATCTTTTTCCATCCCCTCACGTTCATTCTGTACATGTCCCTAGGTCTGAAGTGGGTCTGTTGTGGACAGCGTGTATACAGGTCTTGTTTTTGTATCTATTCAGTCAGCCTGGGTCTTTTGGTTGGAGCATTTAATCCATTTACATTTAAGGTAGTTATCGATACGTATTTTCCTATTACCATTTTCCTAATTGTTTTTGGTTTGTTTTTGTAGGTCTTTTCATTCTTTTGTGTTTCCTGCCCAGAGAATTTGCTTTAGCATTTTTGTAAAGCTGGTTTGGTGGTGCCGAATTCTCTTAGATTTTGCTTGTCTGTAAAAGTTTTAATTTCTCTGTAGAATCTGAATGATATCCTTGCTGGATAGAGTAGTCTTGGTTGCAGGTTTTTCCCGTTTATCACTTAAATATGTCCTGCCCACTCCCTTCTGGTTTGCAGAGTTTCTGCTGAAAGATCGGCTGTTAACCTTATGGCCATTCCCTTATATGTTACTTGTTGCTTTTCCCTTGCTGCTTTTAATATTTTTTGTTTGTATTTATTTTTTAATTTTTTTTTGTTTTGCATAACACGGGCCTCTCACTGTTGTGGACTCTCCTGTTGCGGAGCACACGCTCCGGACACGCAGGCTCAGCGGCCATGGCTCACAGGCCCAGCCGCTTCGCGGCATGTGAGATTTTCTGGACTGGGGCACGAACCCCCATCCCCTGCATCGGCAGGCAGACTCTCAACCATTGCGCCATCAGGGAAGCCCTGTATTTAATTTTTGATAGTTTGATTAATATGTGTCTTGGTTTATTTCTGCTTGGATTTATCCTGCATGGGACTCTCTGTGCTTCCTGGAGTTGAATGAGTATTTCCTTTCCCATGTTAGGGAAGTTTCCAACTATAATCTTTTCAAATATTTCCTCATATCCTTTCTTTTTCTCTTCCTCTTCTGGGACCTGTATAATTCGAATTTTGATGCATTTAATGATGCCCCAGCGGTCTCCGAGACTGTCCTCAATTGTGTTCTTTCTTTTTTCTGCTCCGTGGCAGTTATTTCCACTATTTTATCTTCCAGCTCGCTTATCTGCTTTTTCTGCCTCAGTTATTCTGCCATTGCTTCCTTCTAGAGTATTTTTAATTTCAGTAATTATGTTGTTCCTCACTGTTTATTTGCTCTTTAGTTCTCTAGATCCTTGTTAAATGTCTCTTGTATATTCTCCATCTGTTTCCAAGAATTTGGATCATCTCTTCTATCATTACTCTGAATTCTTTTTCAGGTAAGTTATGTATCTCGTCTTCATTTATTTGGTCTTGTATGTTTTTACCTAGCTTCTTCATCTGTAACATGTGTTTTTGTTGTTTCTTTTTTTTTTTCCTGGGTGGTGCTGTATTCCTGTCTTACTGGTTGTTTCGCCTGAGACTTACAACACTGAAGTTTGCAGCCGGTTGGATAGAGCTGGGTCATGGTGCTGAGATGAGGACCTCTGGGAGGCTTCACTCCGATTAATAGTCACTGGGGTCTGAGGTTCTCTCTTAGTCCAGCAGTTTGGACTCAGAGCTCCCACCACAGTAGCTTGGGCCCGACATCCGGAATGGGAACCAAGATCCTGCAAGCTTTGTGGCACAGTAAAAAAAAAAAAAAAAAAAAGCAAGCAATAAAGAAAAAGAGGAGCAGTACAGTATCAAAGAATAAAAAACAAAATAAAATTAGAAAGATAAAAAATATATTAGGAAAAATAAAAGTATAATTGAAACAACCACTTGCTGGGGCTTCCTTCTGTCCTTTTTGGTGTCCATGGTTCCCCACCAGTGCCTGGTAAGTGTCCTAGTTGTGCGAAGATGTGAATTCCCCATCATCCTAGTATGCCGTCTTCTGTTTTTTATTTTTGAGTTTTAGGAGTTCTCTCTATATTCTGAATATTAATATATTACCAGAAATATGATTTGCAAATATTTTCTCCCATTTTGTGGGTTGACTTTTATTCTACTGATACTGCCACTTGATGTACAGAAGTTTCAGTTTTGATAAAGTCCAATATATGTTTCCATTTTTTGCCCATGCTTTGGTGTCATATACAAGAAATTCTTGCCAAATCCAGTGTCATGAACATTTTCCCCTATGCCTAGAGTTTTATAGTTTCAGCTTATGCATTTAGGCCTTTGATGCATTTTGAGTTAACTTTTGTGTAGGGTGTTAGGTGAGGGTCCATCTTCATTCTTTTTGCATGTGGATATTCTGTTTCTCCACATGCTTTGTTGAAAAGGCTGTCCTTTCCCCACTGAATGGTCTTGGCAGCCATGTGAAAATCATCTGCCATATATGCGAGGGTTTATTTCTGGGTGTTGTTCTATTACATTGATCTCTATATCTGTCTTTATGCCAGTTCCATGGTGTTTTGATTATTATAGCTTTGTAGTAATTTTTGAAATCAGGGAGTGTGAGACCTCCAAATTTGTTGAAGATTGTTTTTGGCTCTTCTGGTTTCCTTAAGGTCATGTATGCGTTTTAGGATAAGTTTTTATATTTCTGCAAGAAATGCTACTGCAGTTTTGATAAGATTGAATTCAGTGTGTAGATTGCTTTAGGTAGTATTGACATCTTAACAATATTAAGCCTTCCAATCCATGAACATGGGATGTGTTTCCATTTATTAATGTCTTCTTTAATTTCTTTCAGCCACGTTTTATAGTTTTCATTGTACACGTCTTTTGTCTCCTTGGTTAAGTGCTAAGTTTCTTTTTCTCTTCTTGAAGCTATTGTAAATAGATTGTTCTCTTAGTTTCCTTTTTTTGTTGTTGTTTATTAATTCTAACAGTTTTGTTTTTGTGTATGTGTGTGTGTAATCTTTAGAGTTTCCTATATGTAAGATCATATCATCTGCAAACACAGATTATTTCTTTCCAGTTTCGATGCTTTTATATTTCTTTTTCTTGTATAAGTGCTCTGGCTAGAACTTCTAGTACTGTGTTGATTAGAAGTGGTAAAATTGGGCATCCTTGCGTTATTCCTGATCCTAGAAGAAAAGCTGTCAATCTTTCATCGTTGAGTTTGATGTTTCCTGTGCATTTTTAATATATGGTTTTTACTATGTTGAGGTGAGTAGTTTGTTTCTATTCCTAGATTGTCGAATTTTATTTTTTAGTTATTAGCAAAAGGTATTGAATTTTGTGGAGTGCTTTTTCTGCATTAATTGACATGACCATGTGGTTTTACACTTTTATTCTGTTAATGTGGTGTGTTATATTGATAGATTTTTGTATGTTGAACCATCCTTGCATCCTGGGAGTAAATCCATGTAGTTAAGGTATATAACCATATGAGCCATTTGAGGTATTTTATTGAGGATTTTTGCATCAATGTTCCTTGGGGATATTGGCCTATATTTTTATTGTAGTGTCTTTGAATTGATTTGCTATCAGGGCAATGCTTGACCTCACAGAATGAGGATGTATTCCATCATCTTCAGTTTTTTGGAAGAGTTTGAAAAGACTATCTGTTAGTTGTTCTTTAAAAGTTTGGTAGAATTCACCGTTTGAGGCTGTCAGTTCCAGGGCTTTCCTTTATTGGGAGGTTTTTGGTTACTGACTCAATGTCCTTACTAGTTATGGGTCTATTCAAATTTTCTATTTATTTGTGATTTAGTAGGTTTTGTGTCAGTAGGAATTTGTTAATTTCAACCACATTATCCAATTCATATAGTTGTTCATCGTACGCTCTTCTAATATTTTTTATTTCTGTCGGGCTGGTCGTAATGTTTTAATTTTCATTTCTGATTTTATTAATTTGAATCTTCTCTTCGTTTTCTTAGTCCATCTAGCTAAAGGTCTGTTGATTTTATTGATCTTTCTGAAGAACGAACTTTTGGTTTTGTTGATTTTTCTCTTTTTTTCCTCCCATTCTCTTTTTATCTCTGCTCTTATCTTTATTATTTTATTACTTCCACTACCTTTGAATTTAGTTTGTTCTTTTTCTAGTTCCTTAAGTTGTAAAGTTAGGTTGTTGGTATGAGATATTTCTTCTTTTTTGGTGTAAGCATCTATAGCTGTATATTTCTCCTTTAGCACTGCTTTTGCTTCATCCCATGTGTTTTGATATGTTGTCCTTTCATTTTCATTTATCCCTCAGCGTTTTCTGTTTCCTTGTGATATCTTCTTACACCCATTGCTTGCTTCAGAGTGTGTTGTTTAATTTCCAAAGATGTGAGTATTCCAGTTTTCCTTCTGTTACTGATTTCTAACTTCATCCTGTGTGGTCAGAGAAGATGCCTTGTATGATATTTATCTTTCTAAATCTGTTGAGATATAGTTTTTTTGTCTTAAAATACAGCTATCATGGAGAATGTCCTTTGTACACTTGAGAAGAATACATATTCTCTTGTTGGGTATTCTGTATATGACGGTTAGGTCTCGTAGGTTTATTTTATTTGTTTAAGTCCTCTAATTCCTTACATATCTTCTCTCAGGTTGTTCTGTTCCTGTTGAGAGTGGGGTATTGAAGTCTTCAACTATTACTGTGAAAATGTCTGTTTCTCCCTTCTGTTCTATCAATTTTTTCCTTAATATATTTTGATAATATTAGATGTGTAAGTATTTACAATTGTTAAATCACCTATTGTATTGAACCTTGTACTAATATATAATGTCCTTCTTTCTCTCCTGTGAACTTCTGATTTAAGGTCTATTTTGTCTCATATTAGTATAGCCACCCTTGCTCTCTTTTGGCTAGTATTTGCATAGAATATCTTTTTTCATATTTTCACTTTCAGCCTATTTGTGTCTTTGCATCTAAAGTGAGTCTCTTGTAGACAGCCTACAGTTGGATCTTTTTTTTTTTTGCCATGCCATGCAGCATGCGGGATCTTAGTTCCCCGACCAGGGATTCAACCTGCACCCCCTGTGGTGGAAGTGCAGTCTTAACCACTGGACTGCCAAGGAACTCTTGGATCATATATTTTTAATCCATTCTGCCAGTCTTTATCTTTTGTTTGGGGTTGAATTAATTACAGTTAAAGCAGTTATTGATAAGGAAGGACTTTCTGTGATTTTGATATTTGTTTTCTATACACCTTATAGCTTTTTTGCCCCTTATTTCCTACATTACTGTCTTTCTCTGTGTTTACTTGTTTTTTCGTAGTGAAGCTTTTTGATTTCATTCTCATTTCCTTTTGTCTGTATTCTATAGCTGATTTCTTTGTGGTTATCATGAAGATTACATTTAACATTCTAAAGTTATAACATGCTAATTTGAATTTATGCCAGCTTAATTTCAATAACATTCAGAACTGTGCTCCTCTATAGCTCTGTCCTCACGTCCTTTCAGTTACTGATGTCATAAAATGATATCTTTATGAATTGTTTGTTCAAAAGCATAGTCTAATAATTTAAAAAATGCATTAGTTTCTTAAGTCAGTGGTCCCCAACATTTTTGGCACCAGGGACCAGTTTCGTGGAAGAGTTTTTCCATGGACGGGGGTCGGGGGGGTGGTTCAGGCAGTAATGTGAGTGATGGTTCAGGCGGTAATGCGAGCGATGGGGAGCGATGGGGAGTGATGGGTAGTGGCAGATGAAGCTTCATTTGCCTACTGGCTGCTCACCTCCTGCTGTGCAGCCTAGTTCGTAACAGGCCGTGTGGACCAATAGCAGTCCATGACCCGGGGATTGGGGACCCCTGGCTTAAATCATGTAGAAAGTAAACGGGCAAGTTACAAACCAGTTACAATACCTGATTTTACAATTGTCTATGAATTTACTTTTACCAGTTATCTTTATTTCTTCATATGGCTTTGAATTACTGTCTAATGTCCTGTCATTTCAACATGAAGACTCTCTTTAGTTTTTCTTATAGGGCTGTTTTTTCTTATAGTGGTAATGAACGCCCTCAGCTTTTTTTTTTTTTTTTTTTGCGGTATGCGGGCCTCTCACTGTTGTGGCCTCTCCCGTTGCAGAGCACAGGCTCCGGACGCACAGGCTCAGCAGCCATGGCTCATGGGCCCAGCCGTTCCGTGGCATGTGGGATCTTCCCGGACCGGGGCACGAACCCATGTCCCCTGCATCGGCAGGCGGACTCTCAACCACTGTACCACCAGGGAAGCCCCCGCCCTCAGCTTTTGATTGTCTTAGAATATCTTAATTTTGTCCTAATTTTTGAAGGACAGTTTGGCCAGATATAGGATTTCCTGTTGACAGTTTTTTTCTTTAGTCCTTTGAATATACCAATTCAGTGCCTTCTGGCCAGCATGTTTATTGATGAGAAATCTGCTCATAATCTTATTGAGGATCTTTTGTGTGTGATGAGTCACATTTTGCTTGGTGCTTTCAAGATTCTCTCTTTGCCTTTGTCTTTGGACAATTTGATTATAACATTTCTTGGTGTAGATCTCATTCAGTTTACTCTACATGTAGTTCCTTGAGCTTTTTGGGTATTTATATTCATTTTTTTCATCAAATTTGGAATTCTTTGGTGATATTTATTCCAATAATATCTTTGCCCCTTTCTCTTCTCCTCTGAGACTCCAACAATGTGTATATTAGTCCATTTTTTGGTGTCCCATAGGTCCCTTAGGCTCTGTTTACTTTTCTTAAATATTTCTTCTTTCTGGGCCTTCCCTGGTGGCGCAGTGGTTAAGAATCTGCCTGCCAATGCAGGGGGCATGGGTTCGAGCCCTTGTCCGGGAACATCCCACATTCCGTGGAGTAACTAAGCCCATGGGCTACAACTATTGAGCCTGCGCTCTGGAGCCCATGCTCTGTAACAAAGAGAAGCCACTGCAAAAAGAAGCCTGGGCGCCGCGACGAAGAGTAGCCCCTGCTCGCCGCAACTAGAGAAAGCCTGTGCGCAGCAATGAAGATCCAACACAGCCAAAAAATAAATAAATAAAGTTATTAAAAAAATTTTTTTTTTCTTCTTTCTGTTCCTCAGATTTGGTCATTTCCATGATCATATTTTCAGGTTCAGTGACCGTTTCTTCTTGTTTCTTCTCCCTGCTCAAATCTGCTTTTGAATCTCTCTAATAAATTTTCATTTCAGTTATTATACTTTTTTAGCTCCAGAATTTCCTTTTGGTTCATTTGTGTATTTTGTCTTTTATTGATATTTTCATTTTATCATAAGTCATTTTCTTGACTTTTGTCCAAGATATTTTTCTTTTTCTTTTTTTAAAATTTCTCCGCATCACGTAGCATGTGGGATTTTTGTTCCCTGACCGACCAGGGATCAAACCTGCATCCCCTGCTTTGGAAGCACGGAGTCTTAACTACTGTACCACCAGGGAAGTCCCTGAGGATCTTTAAGATAGTCGTTGTAATGTCTTTGTCTACTGAAGCTGCCAACTGGATCTTTTCAGGGACAGGTTCTGTTGATTAATTTTTTTTTCTGTTGAATTGGCCATACTTTCCTGTTTCTTTGTATGTCTTATGAATTTTTGTTGTTGTTGAAAATTTGACATTTGGATCTTATAAGATGCCAAGTCTGAAAATCAGATTCTCCCTTCCCCAGCGTTTGCTGGATTTTTTCCCTTTGTTAGTTTTTTAAATTGTTGTAACATGTCCCTCTTCCAGGGATCAGCCTGATATGTAAACAAAAGGTCTTTTCAGGTTTTTTCTGAACCTGTGTCTTTCCCTGGTTATGTCTGTGACATTCTAAATTTCCTTGTACATGTGATTACGTTTTAATGTCCTAGTCCTTAAATGTTTGGTTCCCATAAGGAGAAAATGGGAAAAATGAAGGGAGGAAATAAAATAGGTGCTAGTTCTTTAAATCTCTTGGAAGTTGTTTTAGCTGGATGGGGAGATTGTTGCAACAATGGTAGTGGTTGTTGTGGCAATGGCTGCCTGTCTCTATGTCTGCTTATCCACGATCAGAGATAGCAATCAGTGATCAGAATACAGATTCCCAGTATTTGGAGGATGAGGTCCTTATTGCTCATGTTGGTAATTGTAAGCCTGTGCAAACTGTTCTAGGAACTTGGGCATTGCTGCTTGCCTCCAAGCTGGGCATAGGTAACTGCTACCATCCAAATTGCCTAAATTGACCAAAATTAACTGCAATTTACTGTTGAACCTTTTGACTGGAAGTTGTAAGCCTTCTGTAGACTCCAGAATTCCAAAGTAGTTACATCATACAGATTCTGCCAGTGCAGTTGTTGTCTAGGTGAGAACATGGTAGGTGTTTCCTACTCTGCAATCTTCCTGAGGTCACTTGGTATGTACTTCATATTTTATTGTACAGGGATCTTTGATTTATTCTTGGTGTCTGACTTTTTAGTACTTTTATAAATGTAAAAATTTCTAAGTGGGGGTGGGGGAGGGAAGAATTGGGAGTTTGGGATTAGCAGATGCAAATTATTGTATATAGGATGGATAACAACAAGATCCTACTGTAATAGCACAGGGAACTATATTCAATATCCTGTGATAAACCGTGATGGAAAAGAACATGAAAAAGAATATATATACATATAACTGAATCACTTTGGTGTACAACAGAAATTAACAACATTGTAAATCAACTGTACTTCAATAAAATTTAAAAAGTTTCTATGTTGTTAAGTAGTTTTGAAAATGGAGTAATTACTGTATAATATATTCTACTGTAAAGGAATGCTGTAGGTTAATAATTTTATATAGTTTTTTTATTTCAAAATTTTTACCCACTTAAATAATACCATAATGAGTTGTTTTGTTAATTATAGTTATCATGGGTGAGAAGATTGTCAGTAAAGATTGAATTCATTCTATGGCTAGTCTCATTAGTACCAAATTGCTTTCCCAATTGTTTATCAATTTGCTTTTAAAAACTAGTTTATTGATATGTTACTGACAGAATATTGTATTAGTTTTAGGTGTACAACGTAATCTCATATATGTATGTATTGCAAAATGAGTAACACAGTAAGTTTAGTTAACATCCATCACCGCACATAGTTACAGTTTTTTTTCTCTTTTTTTAAATATTTATTTATTTGGCTGCGCTGGCTCTTAGTTGTGGCATGCGGGATCTAGTTCCCTGACCAGGGCTTGAACCCAGCCCCCCTGCATTGGGAGCGCAGAGTCTTAACCACTGGACCAACAGGGAAGTCCCAGTTTTCTTTCTCTTGATGAGAACTTTTAAGATCTACTATCTTACCAACTTTCAAATATATAGTACACTGTTGTCATCTATAGTCATCATGCTGTACCTTACATCTCCAGGACTTATTTCTCTTACAACTGGAAACTTGTACCTTTTTACCACCTTCAGTCATTTCATGCCCCTGGCTCTGGCAGCCACCAATCTGTTGTCTGTATCTAGGTGTGTGTTTGTCTGTTTTTAAATTTAGATTCCACATATAAGTGAGATTGTACAGTATTTGTCTTTGTCCAAGGTTCATTCATGTTATCACAAATGGCAGGATTTCTTTTTTCATGACTGAATAATATTCCATCGTGTGTGTGTGTGTGTGTGTGTGTGTGTGTGTGTGTGTGTGTGTGTGTGTGTCAGTGTCACATTTTCTTTATCCATTCATCTATTGACGGACACTTATGTTGTTTCCATGTCTTGGCTGTTGCAAATAATGCTGCAGTGAACATGGGGGTGTGTATATCTTTTTGAGAGAGTGCTTTTGTTTCCTAAGGATACATACTAAGAAGTGGAATTGCTGGATCGTTTATTAGTTCTATTTTTAATTTTTTGAGGAACCTTCATACTGTTTTCCATAGTGGCTGCAGTAATTTATATTCCCACAGCACTCCACATCCTTGCCAACACTTCTTTCTTATCTTTTGATAATAGTCTTTCTCACATGTGTGAGATTATACCTCACTGTGGTTTTGATACACATTTCCCTGATGATTAGTGGATGTTGAGCTCCTTTTCATGTACCTGTTGGTCATTTGTAGTCTTCTTTGGAAAAACCTCTGTTCGGTTTTTCTGCCTATTTTTTAATGAAATTGTTCTACTTTTTTGGTTGAGTTGTATGAATTCTTTATATATTTTGGATATTAACTCCCTTATCAGATACATGATTTACAAATATTTTCTCCTATTCCATGGGTTGCCTTTTTTTTGTTGTTTTTTTTTCGGTACGCGGGCCTCTCACTGTTGTGGCCTCTCCCGTTGCGGAGGACGCGCAGGCTCCGCGGCCACGGTTCACGGGCCCAGCCGCTCTGCGGCATGTGGGATCTTCCCGGTCTGGGGCACAAACCTGTGTCCCCTGCATCGGCAGGCAGACTCTCAACCACTGTGCCACCAGGGAAGCCCCATGGGTTGCCTTTTAATTTTATTGAAGGTTTCCTTTGCTGTGCAGCTTTTTGGTCCCACTTTTTAATTTTCTTTTGTTGCCTTTGTTTTGGTGTTTAATCCAAAAAATCATTGCCAAGATCATTGTGAAGGTACTTACTCTCATGTGTTTTTCTAGGAGTTGTATGGTTTCAGGTCATACATTTAAGTGTTTAATCCATTTTGTGTTGATTTTTGTATATGGTATAAGATATTTATACAGTTTCATTCTTTTGCATGTGGCTGTCAAGTTTTCCCAACATCAGTTATTGAAGAGACTCTCCTTTTCCCATTGTGTATTCTTAGCGCCTTTATCATACAGGAGTTGACCATATATGCATGGATTAATTTCTGGCTCTCTATTCTGTTTCATTCATTTATGTGTCTGTTTTTATGCCAATACTATATTGTTTTGATTACTGTGGTTTTGTAATGTAGTTTGAAATCATGAAGTGTGATTCCTCTGGCTTTGTTTTTCTTTCTCAAGATTGCTTTGGCTATTTGGGGTCTTTAGTAGTTCCATACAAATTTTAAGACTGTTCTATTTCTGTGAAAAAGGCCATTAGAATGTTGATAGGGATTGCTTTGAATCTGTAGGTTGCTTTGGGTAGGATGAACATTTTAACAAAATTAATTTTTCCAATCCATGAGTATAGAATATCTTCCCATTTATTTGTGTCTTCAGTTTCTTTCATCAGTATCTTATAGTTTTCAGTGTACAGGTTTTTCTTCTTCTAGGTTATATTTATTCATAAGTATAATTTTATTCTTTTTGCTATAGTTATAAATGGTATTTTTTCTTAATTTCTCTTTCAGATAGTTCATTGTTAGTGTATAGAAATGCAACTGATTGTAGTGTGTTGACCTTGTATCCTGCAACTTTAGTGAATTCATTTATTCTCACAGTTTTTTGCTGGATTTTCTAGGGTTTTCTTTCTATAAGATCATATCATCTGCAAATAATGACAGTTTTACTTTTTCCTTTCTGATTTGGATGCCTTTTATTTATTTATTTTTTCTTGTCTAATTTGTGTAGCCAGGATTTCCAGTACTGTGTTGAATAAGAGTGGTGAGAGTGGGCACCCTTGTCTTGTTCTTCATCTTAGAGGTGAAGCTTTTAATTTTTACTGTTTAATATGATGTTAGCTGTGGGTTTGTGACATTGGCCTTTACTATGTTGTGGTATGTTCCTTTTATACCCAGGTTTTTGAGGGTTTTATCATGAAAGGTTGTTGAATTTTGTCATGCTTTTTCTGCATCTTTTGAGGGATCAGATGATTTTTATCTTTTATTTTATTAATGTGGTTTATCACATTGATTGATTTTTGGATGTTGTACCATTCTTGCATCTCTGCAATAAGTTGCACTTGCTCATGGTGTTTGATCCTTTTAACGTGTGTTGTGGAATTTGGTTTCGAGTACTTTGATGAGAATTTTCGCATCTCTATGCATTAAGGATATTTTGGTGTATAGTTTTCTTTTCCTGTAGTGTTCTTAACTGGCTTTGGTATTAGTGTAGTGATGGCCTTGCAAAATGAGTATAGAAGTGTTTCCTCCTCTTAAAATTTTTGGAAGAGTTTGAGAAGGATTGTCATTAATTCTTCTTTAATTGTTTGGTAGAATTAACCAGTGAAACCATTTGGTCCTGGGCTTCTCTGTGTTGGGAGGTTTTTGATTACTAATTCAGTCTCCTTGTTATTGATCTGTTCAGATTTTCTTTTTCTTCATGATTCAGTTTGGTAGGTTGTATGTTTCTAGATATTTGTCCATTTCTTCTAGTTTATATGACTTGATGTACAATTGTTTGTAATAGTCACTTATGATATTCATATTTTATTCATATGATATTCATATTTCTGTGCTACCAGTTGTAATGATTTTATTTACAAGTCTTCTCTTTTTTCCTTTAGTCTAGCCAAAAGGTTTTTTGCCCTCAGAAAACCAGCTCTTAGGTTATCCATATTGTTGGCATATAATTACTTATTGTAGTCTCTTGATGATCTGTTTTGATTTGAGTCTTTTTTTTCTTGGTTCGTCTAGCTAAAGGTTTGTCAACTTTATTTTTTGAAAAAACTAGCTCTTAGTTTTGTTTATCTTTTCTGTTGTTTTTCTTATTTTTATTTTATTTACTTCTGCTCTGATCTTTGTTGTTTCTTTCCTTGTGCTTAGTTTGGGCTTCATGTGTTCTTTTTCTAGTTCCAAGAGGTGTAAAGTGAGGTTGTTTATTGGAGTTCTTTCTTGTTTTTTAATGTAGGCATTTATTGCTATTAACTTCCCTCGTAGAACATTCCATAGATTTTGACATTTTATGCTCACATTTTCATTTGTTTCAAGATATTTCTTGATCTTCCTTTTGATTTTTTTTCTTTGGCCAGTTGGTTTTCAGTAGCATATTGTTTAACCTCCATATACTTGTGAATTTTTCAGCTTTCCTCCTGTTATTGATTTCTCATTTTATACTGTTTGGTTGGGAAAGATATTTTGTAGATTTTAGTCTTCTTAAATTTGCTAAGTCTCGCATTGTGGCCTATCATGTGACTTATCATGGAGAATGTTCTGTGTTTATGTTTTATAAATGCATGTCAGGTCTATTTGGTCAAGTTTACGGTTCAATCCAATGTTTCCTTTTTGATTTTTTTTTTGTGTGTGTGGTCTGGATGACCTAATGATTACTGAAAGTGGGGTGAGGTATTGAAATCCCCTACTACTATTGTATTATGTTTTCATTAATAGTGATATTATGCTCATCATCCAAAACTTGTTTTTCACATAGTATTATATTTTATGTATTTAACCAGTAGGTTATATTTTAAATTATTTTCTCTGTAGGTAAAATTTGTAACTACACTCCAAACTTTATTTAAAAAAATTTTTTTTTATTTTTATTTTTTTGCGGTACGCAGGCCTGTCACTGTTGTGGCCTCTCCTGCTGCGGAGCACAGGCTCCGGACGCGCAGGCTCAGCAGCCATGGCTCATGGGCCCAGCCGCTCCGCGGCATGTGGGATCTTCCCAGACCGGGGCACGAACCTGTGTTCCCTGCATCGGCAGGCGGACTCCCAACCACTGCGCCACCAGGGAAGCCCCAAACTTTATTTTGTACATAACTTTTGATATGTGAACCATGCTTGAAACATATTAACAATTACCTTTGACTTATTTTTTGATTACACATAAGTGTGATTATCATGTACTTGTGTTCGTGGAATTTTTACTTTTTAGACCTCTTCGATGTATTTAATACTTGTATTATTCTTTGTTCATTTTGCATGTGCACAATTCTGTGTTGTGCTTATCTTGTTTTTTTCCTTCCAAAGAAGCATGGAGAACTTAAAGGTAGAACAAGAATGAGAACTTATTTCTCAAGTCATATTTTAATATTCTTTTTACTGTTCAGATCACATCCTCTGCTATATAGGATGCCATTTGTAACCTGTTATTTTTATCGTGAATATATGTCAGCTGGCTTCTAAATTCATTTGTGTTCAGAAGAATTGAGTATAATATTATTTTGTTTTGCAGGAGTTCACAACCAAGTCAGACAGACAATAATTATGCAAAGCAGGCTGCACACACTAAAGAAAAGCGAAGAGATGATGATAGCATTTCACTTGTAATGTCTGATACTCAACCTAAAGGTTAGTGAACCTCAGAAAACTGTTGCCAATTGAGTTTTTGTCTGTTGCATTTTTAATAATATTTTTTTAACTAACTTTATTTATACATGAAAGTAAAGAGATTTTTTAGTGACACAAAGAAAATTGCTAAATTTACCATTTGTATACATCTCCTGATTTGTTTACAAAATCCAGAAGTTAAATTTGAATATTATTATTTTCTTTCTTTTTTTTTTGTTGGGGCTGGGCATACAGGTATAAAGTTATAATGTTAGTTTGACTCTTTCTAAATGTCACTCCCATGGATATGTCTAGTAAGTGATATTACTGCTAACTTGATTATTATTATTAGCTTCCCACTGTCTATCCTCCTACTATGAAATACATTCTTTATTCATTAGGATTTCTCTCGACTCTAGGAGGATGCCAATACAAGCCACTATTAGCCCCAATTTAAAGGTAAATACATCCCAGACTTCTGAAAATTCACTGTAGGCCTCCTTGCCTGTCGGGTTAATGAATTGACTTCTTTTCTCCTTTTTGTCTCTTCTTATAAAGATCGTAAAATAATTTATAAAAGCTTTCACCAAAACAAATTTATACATTAGTCAAATGTGAAACTAACATCTTCAAGGGTCTCTTGGATTATTAATAGCTTCAAACTAGTTGAGGTATTTTGTTTTCTGAATGATTTTATAAATTATTCACAAGAAACGGGGTCCTTCACTGACACTGTGTAAAAATTCTTTCTACTTCATTTGGAACACAGCTGTTCTCACATTTTAAATAGTCTTTTTCATAGAGGAGGAAAACCTAAAAGGAAACTAGACTGATATCTTTGATGTATACAAGAAACCAGCTGCAACTCTTATGAGGGCAATCTCTAAAGTATTGTGACTCTGTAGACATAATCTTTCAATTGGTCACTAGGTACTATCTGCATATAATGAAAGACATTTTTTTTTTTTTTTTACAAATTGTCCTTTTCTCAGAAATAATTATCTTTAAATTACAATATAAAAGTGTAAGTGGGCTTATATTTGTACAAGTGGCCTCAATCAGATACTATCAAGACACTGTTAAACCTTCATTGCTTTCCTGGGTAGAGTAGGAATAGTTAAATAAAAAGCTTTCTAATTTGTGCCCTTCAGTATTCCTTCAAAGTCACAGTGGAATTTTAGACTTACAGCAGGGAAAAAAATGCACGATAAAAGAAACACTTTATAGTTTCTTAGTATCCCTGAAGGGTCTCCTCTTAAGTAAAGTGTTTTTAAGAAAATTAGCTATTGAAACTTTATTGAAACTCACCGTATTTTCATCCTATAGATAATTGTGTCTAATACCAATCGTTTAACGTGAGCCCATAAATTAATGAGAGTTCTGAATTAAATCCCAGGTATACCATTGTCAACTTCCAGTTTTTTTGAGATATAATTGACAGCACTGTATAAGTTTAAGGTGTACAGCGTAATGAATTTAACTTATGTACATCATGAAATGATTATCAAAATGAATTTAGTGAACATCCATCTTCTCATATAGATACAGAATTAAATAGAAAAAAAATTTTCCTTGTGATGAGAACTCTTAGGATTTACTCTCCTAACAACTTTCCTATATAACACACAGCAGTGTTAATTATATTTATCATGTTATACATTACATCCTAGAACTTATTTATCTTATAACAGGAAGTTTGTACATGTCAACTGCCGTCTTGCAATTCTGCCTCCCCCTGCCTCTGATAACCACAAATATTATCTCTTTTTCTGAGTTTCTTTGTTTTTGAATTATAATTGACCTACAGCATTATGTTAGTTCCTGTTACATGACATAGTAATTCAATATTTCTATACATTTCAAAATGATCACCACGATAAGTCTAGTTATGATCTGTCACCATACAAAAATATTACACAGTTATTGATATATTCCCCACACTAGATGTACTTTTCTTTTGTAGTACATTAAGTTTGCCTTGTAGCATTTGCTTTTTTGAATATAATACATTGGAAATATTTAACATCTTATTTTTATAAGAATTTGTTACCTCTTTAATTTTATATGCTAGTAATATTTGCAAGTAAAATTGTATTTGTTATCAGGTAGAGTCTTGTTTTTACAATGTCTAACTCTACCTAATAAATTTATCCCTGTTTCCAATGTGATAGTCTTGGCTGATGTGCAATTAGTAAACTGTTAGAAGGAAAACTCCTGTATAATAGGATTTTTTTCAAGCCCTATTTCTTTCATCAGTTTTTTTTTTTAACTTTCAGCTTTATATTTATTATAGTTGATTAACAATGTTGTGTTAGTTTCAGGTATGCAACAAAGTGATACAGTTATACGTATACATGTATCTATTATTTTTCAAATTCTTTTCCCAATTAGGTTGTTACAGAATATTGAGGAGAGTTCCCTGTGCTGTACAGTAGGTCCTTGTTGGTTATCCACTTTAAATACAGCAGTGTGTACATGTCAGTCCCACACTCCCTAACTGTCCCCCGACCCACACCCTTCGCCCCGGTAACCATAAGTTTGTTCTCTAAGTCTGTGAGTCTGTTTCTGTTCTGTAAATAAGTTCATTTGTAACTTTTTTTTTTTTTAGATTCTGCATATAAGCGATATCATACCATATTTCTCTTTCTCTGTCTGACTTACTTCACTCAGTATGACAGTCTCTGGGTCCATCCATGTTGCTGTGAATGGCAATTACTTCATTCTTTTTAATGGCTGAGTAGTATTCCATTGCATACATGTACCACATCTTCTTTATCCATTCTTCTGTCGATGGACATTTAGGTTGTTTCCATGTCTTGGCTATTGTAAACAGCGCTGTAATGAATATTGGGGTGCATATATCTTTTTGGACCATGTTTTACTCTGGGTATATGCCCAGGAGTGGGATTGCAGGACTATATGGTAGCTCTGTTTTTGGCTTCTTAGGGAATTTCCATACTGTCACCATAGTGGCTGCACCAATTTACATTCACACCAATAGTGTAGGAGGGTTCCCTTCTCTCCACACCCTCTCCAGCATTTATTGTTTGTGGATTTTTTCATGATTGCCATTCTGACTGGTGTGAGGTGACATCTCATTGTACTTTTAATTTGCATTTCTCTAATAATTATCAACGTTGAACATCTTTTCATGTGGCTCTTGCCTATCTGTATGTCTTCTTTGGAGAAATGTCTATTTAGGTCTTCTGCCCATTTTTGATTGGGTTGTTTGTTTTGATGATATTAAGCCACATGAGCTGTCTGTAAGTTTTGGAGTCTAATCTCTTGTCGATCACATCATGTGCAAATATTTTCTCCCATTCTGAGGGTTGTCTTTTCGTCTTGTTTTTGGTTTCCTTTGCTGTGCAAAAACTTTTGAGTTTGATTAGGTCTCATTTGTTTATTTTTGTTTTTATTTCCATTACTCTGCTGTGATTTATGTCTGAGAGTGTTCATCCTTTGTTTTCCTCTAACAGTTTTTATAGTGTCCAGTCTCACATTTAGGTCTTTAATCCATTTTGAGTTTTTTTTTGTGTATGGTGTTAAAGAATATTCTAATTTAATTTTTTTAACATGTAGCTGTCCAGTTTTCCCAGCACCATTTATTGAAGAGACTGTGTTTCCTCCATTATGTAGTCTTGCCTCCTTTGTCATGGATTAATTGACCATAGGTGCATGGGTTTATTTCTGGGCTTTCTATCCTATTCCATTGATCTGTATTTCTATTTTTGTGCTAGTACCATACTGTTTTGATGACTATAGCTTTGTAGTATAGTCTGAAGTCAGGGAGCCTGATTCCTCCAGCTCCACTTTTCTTTCTCAAGATTGCTTTGACTATTCTGGGTCTTTTGTGTCTCCATACAAATTTTAAGGTTTTTTTTGTTCTAGTTATGTGAGAAATGCCATTGGTAATTTGATAGGGATTGCATTGAATCTATAGATTGCCTTGGTTAGTATAATCATTTTGACAATATTGATTCTTCCAGTCCAAGGACATTGTATATCTTTCCATCTGTTCATGTTGTCTTTGATTTCTTTCATTAGTGTCTTATAGTTTTTGGAGTACAGGTCTTTTGTCTTCTTAGGTAGGTTTGTTCCTAGGTGTTTTATTCTTTTTGATGTGATGGTAAATGGGATTGTTTCTTGAATTTCTCTTTCTGATCTTTCGTTGTTAGTGTATAGAAATGTAACAGATTTTTGTGTATTAATTTTGTAACCTGCAACTTTATCAAATTCATTGATGAGCTCTAGTAGTTTTCTGGTAGTGTCGTTAGGATTTTCTATGTATAGTATCATGTCATCTGCAAACTGAAAATCTAACTTCTTTTCCAATTTGGATTCCTTTTATTTCTTTTTCTTCTCTGATTGCTGTAGCTAGAACTTTGAAAACTATGTTGAAAGTGGCAAGAGTGGACATCCTTGTCTTGTTCCTGATCTTTGAGGAAATGCTTTTATTTTTTCACTGTTGAGTATGATGTTAGCTGTAGGTTTGTCATATATGGCCTTTATTATGCTGAGGTATGTTCCCTCTATGCCCACTTTTTGGAGAGTTTTTATCATAAATGGTGCTGAATTTTGTCAAAAGCTTTTTCTCCATCTATTGAGATGATCATATGATTTTTTTTCTTCAATTTGTTGATGTGGTGTGTCATATTGACTGATTTGCAGGAATTGAAAAATCCTTCCATCCCTGGGATAAATCCCACTTGATCATGGTGTATGATCCTTTTAATGTGTTGTTGGATTTGGATTGCTAGTATTCTGTTGAGGATTTTTGCATCTATATTCATCAGTGATATTGGCCTGTAATTTTCTTTTTTTTTTTTTTTTGTAGTATCTTTGTCTGGTTTTGGTAACATAATGAATTTGGGAGTTTTCCTTCCTCTGCAATTTTTTGGAACAATTTCAGAAGGATAGCTGTTAGCTCTTCTCTAAATGTTGAATAGAATTCGCCTGTGAAGCCATCTGGTCCTGAACTTTTGTTTGTTGGGAGTTTTAAAATCACAGTTTGAATTTCATTACTTGTGATTGGTCTGTTCATAATTTCTATTTCTTCCTGCTTCTGTCTTGGGAGAGTGTACCTTTCTAAGAATTTGTCCATTTCTTCCAGGTTGTCCATTTTATTGCCCTATAGATGCTATCTTATGATCCTTTGTATTTCTGTAGTGTCAGTTGTAACTTCTCCTTTTTCATTTCTAATTTTATTGGTTTGAATCCTCCCTTTTTTTCTTGATGAGTCTGGCTAAAGGTTTATTAATTTTGTTTATCTTCTCAAAGAACCAGCTTTTAGTTTCATTGATCTTTGCTATTGTTTTCTTTGTCTCTGTTTCATTTATTTCTGCTCTGGTCTTTATGATTTCTTTCCTTCTACTAGCTTTAGGTTTTGCTTGTTCTTCTTTCTCCAGTTGCTTTAGGTGTAAGGTTAGGTTGTTCATTTGAGATTTTTCTTGTTTCCTGAGGTAAACTTGTATTGCTATAAACTTCCTTCTTAGCACTGCTTTTGCTGCATCCCATAGGTTTTGGATCATTGTGCTTTGTTTTCATTTGTCTCTAGGTATTTTTTGATTTCGTCAGTGATCCATTGGTTGTTTAGTAGCATATTGTTTAGCCTCTGTGTGTTTGTGTTTTTGACAGTTTTTTTCTTTTTTCTTCTTTTTTAATTAATTAATTTATTTTTGGCTGTGTTGGGTTTTCGTTGCTGCACACAGGCTTTCTCTAGTTGTGGCAAGCGGGGGCTACTCTTCATTGTGGTGTGTGGGCTTCTCTTTGCAGTGGCTTCTCTTGTTATGGAGCACAGGCTTTATGTGCATGGGCTTTAGTAGTTGTTGAACCCAGGCTCAGTAGTTGTGGCTCGTGGGCTCTAGAGTGCAGGCTCAGTAGTTGTGGCATGTGGGCTTAGTTGCTCCGCAGCATGTGGAATCTTCCTGGACCAGGGCTGGAACCCATGTCCCTTGCATTGGCATGTGGGTTCTTATCCACGGCACCACCAGGGAATTCCCTACAGTTTTTGTCTTGTAATTTACTTCTGATCTCATAGCGTTGTGGTCAGAAAAGATGCTTGATATGATTTCAATTTTCTTAAATTTACCAAGGCTCTCTGTGGCCCAGCATGTGGTCAGTCCTGGAGAACATTCCATGTGCACATGAGAAGAATGTGTATTCTGTTGCTTTTGGATAGAATGCTTTATAAATATCAGTTAAGTCCATCTGGTCTAATGTGTCATTTAAGGCCTGTATTTCCTTATTGATTTTCTGTCTGGATGATGTGTCCATTGATGAAAGTGGAGTGTTAAAGTCCTCAGTATTATTGTGTTACTGTCATTTTCCCTTTCATGGCTGTTAGCATTTGCCTTACATTTTGAGGTGCTCCTATGTTGGGTGCATATATATTTACAATTGTTATATCTTCTTCTTGGGTTGATCCCTTGGTCATTATGTAGTGTCCTTCTTTGTCTCTTATAATAGTCTTTATTTATTATTTATTTATTTATTTATTTGCGGTACACGGGCCTCCCACTGTTGTGGCCTCTCCTGTTGCGGAGCACAGGCTCCAGATGTGCAGGCTCAGTGGCCATGGCTCATGGGCCCAGCCGCTCCACGGCATGTGGGATCCTCCCGGACCGGGGCACGAACCTGTGTCCCCTGCATCCAGGCAGACTCTTAACCACTGCGCCACCAGGGAAGCCCCTAACAGTCTTTATTTTAAAGTCTACTTTGTCTAGTATTAGTATTGCTACTGCAGCTTTCTTTTGATCTCCATTTGCATCGAATACCTTTTTCCATCCTCTCACTTTCAGTCTGTATGTGTCCCTAGGTCTGAAGTGGGTCTCTTGCAGACAGCATATGTATGGGTCTTGCTTTTGTATCCATTCAGCCAGTCTTTATGTCTTTTGATTGGAGCATTTAATCCATTTACATTTAAGGTAATTATCGATATGTAAGTTCCTATTGCCATTTTCTTAATTGTTTTGGGTTTGTTTTTGTAGGTCTTTTTTCTTCCCTTCCTCTCTTATTCTTTTTTCCTCTGGTTGGATGACCATCTTTAGTGTTGTGGTTGGGTTGCTTTTTCTTTTTCTTTGTGTGTGTGTGTGAGTGTATCTATTGTAGTTTTTGGGTTTGTTATTCCCATGAGGTTTTGATATAGTAGTCTATGTATGTACAAGGTTGTTTTAAATTGCTGGTCCCTTTTCTGCCTAGATAAGTTTCTTTAGCATTTGTTGCAAAGCTGGTCTGGTGGTGCTGAACTGTCTTAGCTTTTGCTTGTCTGTGAAGCTTTTGAATGAGAGTCCTGCTGGGTAGAATATTCTTAGTTGAAGGTTCTTCCCTTTCATCACTTTTAATATATCATGCCACTCCCTTCTGGCCTGTAGAGTTTCAGCTGAAAAGTCAGCTGATAACCTTATGGGAGTTCCCTTGTATGTTACTTCTCATTTTTCCCTTGTCACTTTTAATATTTTTTTCTTTATCTTTAATTCTTTTCAGTTTGATTACTATGTGTCTCAGTGTTTCTTCTTGGTTTATCCTGCCTGGGACTCTCTGCTCTTCCTGGACTTGGGTGAATGTTTCCTTTCCCATGTTAGGGAATTTTTCAGCAATTATCTCTTCAAATTATTTCTCAGGTCCTTTCTGTCTCTCTTCTCCTTCTGGGAACCCTATAATGTGAATGTTGGTGTGTTTAATGTTGTCCCAGACGTCTCTTAGACTGTCATTTATTTTCATTCTTTTTTCTTTATTCTGTTCCGCGGCAGTGATTTCCACCATTTTGTCTTCCAGGTCACTTATTTGTTTTTCTGTTATCTCCTCAGTTATTCTGCTATTGATTCCTTCTAGTGTATTTTTCATTTCAGTTATTGTATTGTTCACCTCTGTTGTTTGTTCTTTAGTTCTTCTATGTCTTTGTTAAACATTTCTTGCATCTTCTCCATCCTTGCCTCCATTCTTCTCCTTGATGCTGCATCTTCTTCAGTATCATTATTCTGAATTCTTTTTCTGAAAGGTTTTTTATCTCCACTTCAGTTGTTTTTATGGGGTTTTATCTTGTTCCTTCATCTGGGAAATATACTTTTGCCATTTCATTTTGTCTAATTTTCTTTCTTTATTTTTCTTAAAAATAAATTTATTTATTTATGTATTTATGTATTTATTTATTCATGGCTGCATTCATTCTTTGTTGCTGCGCACAGGCTTTTTCTAGTTGGGGCGAAGGGGGGCTACTCTTCGTTGTGGTACATGGGCTTCCCATTGCGGTGGCTTCTCTTGTTGCGGAGCATGGGTTCTAGCTATATGGGTTGCAGTAGTTTTCGCATATGGGCTCAGTAGTTGTGGCTCATGGGCTCTAAGTGTAGGCTCAATAGTTGTGGCACACGGGTTTAGTTGCTTCGTGGCATGTGGGATCTTCCCAGACCAGGGCTCGAACCCGTTCCCCTGCATTGGCAGGTGGATTCTTAACCACTGCGCCACCAGGGAAGTCCTTATTTTGTCTAATTTTCTGTGATTGTAGATTTCGTTTGGCAGGCTGCAGGATTGTAGTTCTCCTTGCTTCTGCTGTCTGCCCTCTGGTGGGTGAGGCTATTTAAGAGGGTTTGACAAGCTTCCTGATGGGAGGAACTGGTGGTGGGTGGAGGTGGGACTCATCCTTCTGGTGGGCAGGGTTGTGCTCAGTAAAATTTTTTTTCTTTTTTTTTACATCTTTATTAGAGTATAATTGTTTTACAGTGGTGTGTTAGTTTCTGCTTTATAACAAAGTGAATCAGTTATACATATACATATGTTCCCATATCTCTTCCCTCTTGCGTCTCCCTCCCTCCCACCCTCCCTATCCCACCCCTCTAGGTGGTCACAAAGCACCGAGCTGATCTCCCTGTGCTATACGGCTGCTTCCCACTAGCTATCTATTTTACATTTGGTAGTGTATATATGTCCATGCCACTCTGTCACTTTGTCACAGCTTACCCTTCCCCCTCCCCATATCCTCAAGTCCATTCTCTAGTAGGTTGGTGTCTTTATTCCCCTAGGTTCTTCATGACATTTTTTTTTCCCTTAAATTCCACATATATGTGTTAGCATACGGTATTTGTCTCTCTCTTTCTGACTTACTTCACTCTGTATGACAAACTCTAGGTCCATCCACCTCACTACAAATAACTAAATTTCGTTTCTTTTTATGGCTGAGTAATATTCCATTGTATATATGTGCCACATCTTCTTTATCCATTCATCGGATGATGGACACTGAGGTTGCTTCCATCTCCTGGCGATTGTAAACAAACCTGCAATGAACATTTTGGTACATGACTCTTTTTGAATTATGGTTTTCTCAGGCTATATGCCCAGTAGTGGGATTGCTGGGTCATATGGTAGTTCTATCTGTAGTTTTTTAAGGAACCTCCATACTGTTCTCCATAGTGGCTGTACCAATTCACATTCCCACCAGCAATGCAAGAGTGTTTCCTTTTCTCCACACCCTCTCCAGCATTTATTGTTTCTAGATGTTTTTGAGATGGCCATTCTGACTGGTGTGCGATGATATCTCATTGTACTTTTGATTTGCATTTCTCTAATGATTAATGATGTTGAGCATTCTTTCATGTGTTTGTTGGCAGTCTGTATACCTTCTTTGGAGAAATGTCTATTTAGGTCTTCTGCCCATTTTTGGATTGGCTTCTTTGTCTTTTTGATATAGAGCTGCATAAGCTGCTTGTAAATTTTGGAGATTAATCCTTTGTCAGTTGCTTCATTTGCAAATATTTTCTCCCATTCTGAGGGTTGTCTTTTGGTCTTGTTTATGGTTTCCTTTGCTGTGCAAAAGCTTTGAAGTTTCATTAGATCCCATTTGTTTATTTTTGTTTTTATTTCCATTTCTCTAGGAGGTGGGTCAAGAAGGATCTTGCTGTGATTTATGTCATAGAGTGTTCTGCCTATGTTTTCCTCTAAGAGTTTGATAGTTTCTGGCCTTACATTTAGGTCTTTAATCGATTTTGAGCTTATTTTTGTGTATGGTATTAGGGAATGATCTAATCTCATACTTTTACATGTACCTGTCCAGTTTCCCCAGCACCACTTATTGAAGAGGCTGTCCTTTCTCCACTGTACATTCCTTCCTCCTTTATCAAAGATAAGGTGACCATATGTGTGTGGGTTTATCTCTGGGCTTTCTATCCTGGTCCCTTGATCTACATTTCTGTTTTTGTGCTAGTACCATACTGTCTTGATTACTGTAGCTTTGTAGTGTAGTCTGAAGTCAAGGAGCCTGATTCCTCCAGCTCCGTTTCTCATTCTCAAGATTGCTTTGGCTATTTCGAGTCTTTTGTGTTTCCATACAACTTGTGAAATTTTTTGTTCTAGTTCTGTGAAAAATGCCAGTGGTAGTTTGATAGGGATTGCATTGAATCTGTAGATTGCTTTGGGTATTAGAGTCATTTTCACAATGTTGATTCTTCCAATCCAAGAACATGGTATATCTCTCCATCTATTTGTATCATCTTTAATTTCTTTCATCAGTGTCTTATAGTTTTCTGCATACAGGTCTTTTGTCTCCTTAGGTAGGTTTATTCCCAGAAATTTTATTATTTTTCTTGCAGTGGTAAATGGGATTGTTTTCTTAATTTCACTTTCAGGTTTTCATCATTAGTGTATAGGAATGCCAGAGATTTCTGTGCATTAATTTTGTATCCTGCTACTTTACCAAATTCATTGGTTACCTCTAGTAGTTTTCTGGTGGCATCTTTAGGATTCTCTATGTATAGTATCATGTCATCTGCAAACAGTGACAGCTTTACTTCTTCTTTCCTGATTTGGATTCCTTTTATTTCCTTTTCTTCTCTGACTGCTGTGGCTAAAACATCCAAAACTATGTTGAATAAGAGTGGTGAGAGTGGGCAACCTTGTCTTGTTCCTGATCTTAGTGGAAATGGTTTCAGTTTTTCACCATTGAGGATGATGTTGGCTGTGGGTTTGTCATATATGGCCTTTATTATGTTGAGGAAAGTTCCTTCTATGCCTACTTTCTGTAGGTTTTTTATCATAAATGGGTGTTGAATTTTGTCGAAAGCTTTCTCTGCATCTGTTGAGATGATCATATGGTTTTTCTCCTTCAGTTTGTTAGTATGGTGTATCATGTTGATTGATTTGCGTATATTGAAGAATCCTTGCATTCCTGGGATAAACCCCACTTGATCATGGTGTATGATCCTTTTAATGTGCTGTTGGATTCTGTTTGCTAGTATTTTGTTGAGGATTTTTGCATCTGTGTTCATCAGTGATATTGGCCTGTAGTTTTCTTTCTTTGTGACATCGTTTTCTGGTTTTGGTATCAGGGTGATGGTGGCCTCGTAGAATGAGTTTGGGAGTGTTCCTCCTTCTGCTATATTTTGGAAGAGTTTGAGAAGGATAGGTGTTAGCTCTTCTCTAAATGTTTGATAGAATTCGCCTGTGAAGCCATCTGGTCCTGGGCTTTTGTTTGTTGGAAGATTTTTATCACAGTTTCAGTGCTTGTGATTGGTCTGTTCATATTTTCTATTTCTTCCTGATTTAGTCTTGGCAGGTTATGCATGTCTAAGAATGTGTCCATTTCTTCCAGGTTGTCCATTTTATTGGCATAGAGTTGACGTAGTAATCTTTCATGATCTTTTGTATTTCTGCAGTGTCAGTTGTTACTTTTCTGTTTTTATTTCTAATTCTATTGATTTGAGTCTTCTCCCTTTTTTTCTTGATGAGTCTGGCTAATGGTTTATCAATTTTGTTTATCTTCTCAAAGAACCAGCTTTTAGTTTGCTATCATTTCCTTCATTTCTTTTTCATTTATTTCTTATCTGATCTTTATGATTTCTTTCCTTCTGCTAACTTTGGGGTTTTTTTTTTTGTTCTTCTTTCTCTCATTGCTTTAGGTGCAAGGTGGGGTTGTTTATTCGAGATGTTTCCTGTTTCTTAAGGTAGGATTGTATTGCTATAAACTTCCCTCTTAGAACTGCTTTTGCTGCCTCACATAGGTTTTGGTTCGTTTTGTCTCCATTGTCATTTGTTTCTAGGTTTTTTTTGATTTCCTCTTTGATTTCTTCAGTGATCACTTTGTCATTAAGTCGTGTATTGTTTAGCCTCCGTGTGTTTGTATTTTTTACAGATCTTTTCCTCTAATTGATATCTAGTCTTATTGCGTTGTGGTCGGAAAAGATACTTGATACATTTCAGTTTTCTTAAATTTACCAAGGCTTGATTTGTGACCCAAGTTATGATTTATCCTGGAGAATGTTCCATGAGCACTTGAGAAAAATGTGTATTCTGTTGTTTTTGGATGGAATATCCTATAAATATCAATTAATTCCATGTTGTTTAATGTATCATTTAAAGTTTGTGTTTCCTTATTTTATTTCATTTTGGATGATCCATCCATTGGTGAAAGTGGGGTGTTAAAGTCCCCTACTATGAATGTGTTACTGTCGATTTCCCCTTTTATGGCTGTTGGTATTTGCCTTATGTATTGTGGTGCTCCTACGTTGGGTGTATAAATATTTACAATTGCTATATCTTCTTCTTGGATCGATCCCTTGATCATTATGTAGTGTCCTTCTTTGTCTCTTGTAATAGTCTTTATTTTACAGTCGATTTTGTCTGATATGAGAATTGCTACTCCAGCTGTCTGTTGATTTCCATTTGCATGGAATATCTTTTTCCATCCCCTCACTTTCAGTCTGTATGTATCCCTAGGTCTGAAGTGGGTCTCTTGTAGAGAGCATATATATGGGTCTTGTTTTTGTATCCATTCAGCCAGTCTGTGTCTTTTGGTGGGAGCATTTAATCCATTTACATTTAAGGTAATTATCGATATATATGTTCCTATTCCCATTTTCTTAATTGTTTTGGGTTTGCTATTGTAGGTCTTTTCCTTCTCTTGTGTTTCTTGCCTAGAGAAGTTCCTTTAGCATTTTTTGTAAAGCTGGTTTGGTGGTGCTGAACTCTCTCAGCTTTTGCTTGTCTGTAAAGGTTTTAATTTCTCCATCAAAACTGAATGAGATCCTTGCTGGGTAGAGTAATCTTGGTTGTAGGTTTTTCTCCTTCATCACTTTAAATATATCCTGCCACACCCTTCTGACTTGCAGAGTTTCTGCTGAGAGATCAGCTGTTAACCTTATGGGGATTCCCTTGTGTGTTATTTGTTATTTTTCCCTTGCTGCTTTTAATGTTTTTTCTTTTATTTAATTTTTGACAGTTTGATTAATATATGTCTTGGCGTGTTTCTCCTTGGATGTATCCTGTATGGGACTCTCTGTGCTTCTTGGAGTTGATTAACTATTTCCTTTCCCATATTAGGGAAGTTTTTTTTTTTTTTTTTTTTTTTTTTAGGGAAGTTTTTAACTATAATCTCTTAAAATATTTTCTCAGTCCCTTTCTTTTTCTCTTCTTCTTCTGGGACCCCTATAATTCGAATGTTGGTGCGTTTAATGTTGTCCCAGAGGTCTCTGAGCCTGTCCTCAGTTCTTTTCCTTCTTTTTTCTTTATTCTGCTCTGCAGTAGTTATTTCCACTATTTTGACTTCCAGGTCACTTATCTGTTCTTCTGTCTCAGTTATTCTGCTATTGATCCCTTCTAGAGTATTTTTAATTTCATGTATTGTGTTGTTCATCATTGCTTGTTTCATCTTTAGTTCTTCTATGTCCTTGTTAAATGTTTCTTGCATTTTGTCTATTCTATTTCCAAGATTTTGGATCATCTTTAGTATCATCATTCTGAATTATTTTTCAGGTAGACTGCTTATTTCCTCTTCATTTGTTATGTCTGGTGTGTTTTTATCTTGCTCCTTCATCTGCTGTGTGTTTTTCTGTCTTCTCCTTTTGCTTATCTTACTGTGTTTGGGGTCTCCTTTTTGCAGCCTGCAGGTTCGTAGTTCCCGTTGTTTTTGGTGTCTGTCCCCAGTGGCTACAGTTGGTTCAGTGGGTTGTGTAGGTTTCCTGGTAGAGGGGACTAGTGCCTGTGTCTGGTGGATGAGGCTGGATCTTGTCTTTCTGGTGGGCAGGTCCACGTTTTGTGGTGTGTTTTGGGGTGTCTGTGGACTTATTATGATTTTAGACAGCCTCTCTGCTAATGGGTGGGGTTGTGTTCCTGTCTTGCTAGTTGTTTGGCATAGGGTGTCCAGCACTGTAGCTTTCTGGTCGTTGAGTGCAGCTGGGTGTTGGTGTTGAGATGGAGATCTCTGGGAGATTTTCACTGTTTGATATTACATGGAGCTGGAAGGTCTCTTGTGGACCAGTGTCCTGAAGTTCACTCTCCCACCTCAGAGAGACAGCACTGCGTCCTGGCTGCAGCACCAAGAGCCTTTCATCCACACGGTCACGAAAAGAGGAAAAGGGGAAAAAATAATAAATCTTGCTCTCAAAGTCCACCTCCTCAATTCGGGATGATTTATTTTCTATTTATGTATTCCACAGATGCAGGGTACATCAAGTTGATTGTGGAGATTTAATCCACTGCTGCTAAGGCTGCTGTGAGACATTTCCGTTTCTCTTCTTTGTTTGCATAGCTCCCGGGGCTCAACTTTGGATTTGGCCCGCCTCTGCGTGTACGTCGCCGGAGGGCGTCTGTTTTTCACTCAGACAGGATGTGGTTAAAAGAGCATCTGATTCGGGGGCTGTGGCTCACTCAGGCTTGGGGGAGGGAGGGTCACGGATGCAGGGCGAGCCTGCAGCGGCAGAGGCTGGCGTGATGTTGAACCAGCCTTAGATGCGCTGTGCGTTCTCCCGGGGAAGTTGTCCCTGGATCCCGGGACCCTGGCAGTGGCGGGCTGCACAGCCTTCCGGGAGGGGAGGTGTGGAGAGTGACCTGTGCTCACACACAGGTCTCTTGGTTGTGGCAGCCGCAGCCTTAGCGTCTCATGCGCGTCTCTGGGGTCTGCGCTGTTAGCTGCGGCTCGCGCCCGTCTCTGGAGCTCCTTTAAGCAGTGCTCTTAATCCCCTCTCCTCACGCACCGGGAAACAAAGAGGGAAAAAAAGTCTCTTGCCTCTTCGGCAGGTCCAGACTTTTACCCGACTCCCTCCCGGCTAGCAGTGGTGCACTAACCCCCTGCAGGCTGTGTTCACGCCGCCAGTCCTCTCCCTGTGCCCTACTGAAGCCCGAGCCTCAGCTCCCAGCCCCGCCTGCCCTGGCGGGTGAGCAGACAAGCCTCTCGGGCTGGTGAATGCTGGTCGGCACCGATCCTGTGTGAGGGAATCTCTCCGCTTTGCCCTCCGCATCCCTGTTGCTGTGCTCTGCTCCGCGGGTCTGAAGTTTCCCCGCTCTTCCACCTGCAGCCTCCGTCCGCGAAGGGGCTTCCTAGTGTGTGGAAACCTTTCTTCCTTCACAGCTCCTTCCCACTTCTGCAGGTCCCGTCCCTATTCTTTTGTCTCTGTTTATTTTTTCTTTTGCCCTACCCAGGTACGTGGGGAGTTTCTTGCCTTTTGGGAGGTCTGAGGTCTCCTGCCAGCGTTCAGTAGGTGTTCTGTAGGAGTTGTTCCACGTGTAGATGTATTTCTGATGTATGTATGGGGAGGAAGGTGATCTCCGTGTCTTATTCTTCCACCACCTTACCCCTAGCCCTCAGTAAAACTTTATGCACTTATCTGATGATGGGTGGGGTTGGGTTCTCACCTTTTGGTTGTTTGGCCTGAGGTGACCCAGTACTGGAGCCTACAAGCTGTTTAGTAGGGCTAATGGCGGCCTCCGGGTGGGCTTCCACCAGTGGGTACTTCCCAGAACTGCTGGTTCCTGTGTCCTTTTCCCCAGCCACCATCCGCCTCCACAGGAGACCCTTCAGTAATAGCAGGGAGGTCTGGCCCAGTCTCTTACGACGTCACTCCTTTTTTCCCTGGGTCCTGGTGTGCACGAGACTTTGTGTGTGCTCTCCAAGAGTGGAGTTTCTGTTTCTCCCAGTCCTGTGGACATCCTTTGATCAAACCCCACTAGCCTTCAAAACTAGATTCTCTGGGGACTTCTCCTTCTGTTGTTGGACCCCCAGGCTGGGAAGCCTGATGTGGGGCTCGGAACTTTTCACTCCTGTGGGATAACTTCTGTAGTATAATTGTTTTCCACCTTTCTGTCGCCCACTTGGCGGGTATAGGATTTGAGTTTATTGCTGTTGCGTCCCTCCTACCATCTTGCTGTGGCCTCCTCTTTGTCTTTGGATGTAGTGTATTCTGTGTTTGGTAGGTTCCAGCGTTTTTTTGTCCCTGGTTGTTCAGCAGTTAGTTGTGATTTTGGTGTTTTCATAAAAAGGGGATGCGTCCTTCTACTTTGCCATCTTGAGGTAATCCCTCTTCAGTTTTTTCTGTAGCATTTATGTTTAGAAGTTATAACTTGATATGGTATTTATAAGTAGAAATTGTCTTTGACTACCTTTACAGTTTACAGAATTACAAATAAAATTTATTGTGCTTTTCAAAATACTGTGTTGATAATTTGGGGGTAGTTTATTTTCCTGGGGGGAGGGAGTTAAGAATGTTGTCTTTGGAAATTGGAAGACTGTTGACAGTCTTGGAGTTTTTGCCCTCAGTCCCGTCCCCATGCCTGCCTTTTAAACAAAGACGAAGAGAAATTATGAATGTTAGTCTTTAGATGTTTATAAAGCTAGAGTAAGAGCAAGAATAGTTTGAAGAGAAGGTGTATAGTGTTGAAGAACTTTGAGTGAATGGAGAGGTCAGGTCATTCAGTGTTACATAGACTTTAAGTTATGAATTCAAGCAAGCTGCTTTGGGACTTGCTTTGTGTGAACTCTGAGTTGGTACTTGTATGGTGTAGATTCAGAGAGCAAAATAATTCAGGATAACCTGCAGTTAGTTAGGATAACCCTCAGTTAGTTAGGTAGAACCTTTTGGAAGGTATTTTTTTATATATATATTTGATATATATATATCAAATATATATATTTGATATATATATATTTTTTATATTTATATTTGATAACTGAAATACTAAGCAGGTTTGTTAATACTTGATATGGGTTTCAAAATAATGCTTTTTTGACTTAAAAAAGGGAGTACTTCCTTTTCTGTAGGGTAATAAATTTATTGGAGGTTTAAAATTATAGGGTCTTGATTTTTTTTAAAAAAAGAAAGTGTGAAGGAAATTGTTAGCCTTATGAATAATTATTTATCACAGTCACCTGCAGAGGAAAGGTATTTTTGTTCCTTTTAAAAGAGCAGTGATCAATACTCTACTCTTTCAAATTATTGTCCCTTTTCATTTAAAAAATATGTATATATAAAACTTACATTTAAAAAGGACAACTAATTGCTAAATTAGTTGTAGTTTCTAAAATCACAGTGAATTTAAAAAACTTTTTAAGAGACTAACTTTCAAAATTTTATTAAGACTTTTTTTTTTGTATCAGAGTAAAATGCAGTTATGGGAAAAGGAAAAACATGGTTTGGTTGCTTTGCTTTGGTTGCTAAAGAATACTACCTTTTAATATATTTCCCATATCTTATACTTTTTGTACAATGAACATTTGCTTTGTGTACGCAGTTTAAAATGGGATATGTCTTTATATTCATCCATGTTAGTATGAGAATTTAGCAGTGGACTATGAAAAAACTAGCTTTGAAAGTAGTATAGTCATTTTGATGATTTTATTTGAGCTCTTCTAAATGGGATTCTTTCTTTACTTTTTGGCCATATTTATGTCTCTTCTGTTTTTTTAAGACCTCAATAGGGGAAGTAGAGGTTGTGATCATCTTGAAGAGGGGAGCAGAAACAAGGATAATACAAATTCTGATTCAAAAATGGAATCCACTCTGATTTCCAGGAAGAGGAAACAAAGGCTTAGAAGTAATTTACCTGGTTCTCTTAATCCTACTTCTTTGTATAAGTCAGCAGAACAGACAGTAAGTAGAGGTATTTAGATGTCATATGAAATAATTTGTGCTGTGATAAAAATGAATTGACTGTGGCCAAATAATGTTCTCCTGGCTTTCTGCTTTTATCATCATATTTCTTTCTTTTCTTTGCCTATTTTTTTCATTCTGTTTATTTTTTAAAAAATACTTTAAATACAACTTTTTTTTGCAGTAATACAGTTACGGAAACAAATTTCAAATACAGTCATCACTGAGTATCTACATAGTATTGGTTCCAGGACCCTGCACATACCAAAATCCTTAGATGCTTAAATACCTTATATAAAATGGTGTAATATTTGCATATAATCTACATCTTCCTGTATATTTTAAATAATCTCTAGATTACTTATAATAACTAATACAATGTAAATTATATGTAAATGGCTATAAATACAATGTAAATGCTATGTAAATAGTTGTCTCTGCATGGCAAATTCAAGTTTGGCCTTTTGTAAATTTCTGGAATTATTTTTCTGGAAATATTTACCATTTGCAGTTGGTGGAACCTGCGGTTGGTGGAACCTGCGCATACAGTGGGCTGACTGTATTATGAACAAGTAAAACAGTTAAAAGTATTTCTCCTCCGATAACCAGCCCTTAGTAGTTTGATGTATATCTTTCAGACCTGTTTGCTTTTGTCCTCCCCTTATAACCAAATACTATTCATACTGTCCAGTCAGTTGCTTTTTCACTTGCTCTGTGAAGTTATTACCTGACTTATTTTATCAGTAGTAATTTACTTCCGATTTCTATAGACATCTCTTTTTCCAGAGTTTAGGGAATTTGTTGTAGAGAATTACCATACATACGTTAATGCATACATTACCTATTTTCAAAGACTTAGTGTGCAGTTAACAATAAAAGTATGAGGAGACAGCTTTTTGAGTCCTTTGATTCACAAGGCATTTCAGGACTTTGCTGTGCCTTTGAGTTATAATTATAAACATGATTTATATTTATACAGTAATAGAGATGTGAAGGCAGTGATTGATTTTCATAATTTTTCATATTGTTATCCTCTTAAGTTTTTAATTTTTTTGCTTTTTTGTTACTAAAGTCATATGATGTCAAATGACCTCTTTTGCAAAATAAAACTGTAAAAAAAATTCCTCTCATTTAAAGTTGACAAGACTGTGGAAGACCTCTGAACCACTTGTAAATATGGGAGTTTCTCCTTCCCATCTTTTTGAAAAATGTTTAGGCAACTGATTGGACAGACCAAACTCTATATATTTGAGAGACACTGGCAAGAGTAATGTAGTATAATTGAGTAGTTTTCTACCCCTATATTTATAGAAATGATATAATGTTTTTACTTCTATACTCTTCTTTAGGAATTTAAACTTAAAAAAACTCTTTATGTTAGCCAAATTTGAAAAATGCTAATTTTTGTATGCATTTATTTATGTTCAGAAAGAACAAGAAAATGACCCAACAGTATCCACTGAGTTGGAAAAGTCAAGTGAAAACTATCAGGAGGACCCAAAACTGCTTGAAGAAATTATGCTTGAACCCATAGAAAGTGATTTTACTAAACTATCCTCACTTTGTAGTCAGGAGTTGGCTTTGAGTGCTGCTCCCCAAATCACCTCTGAATGTTCAACCACTAAAACTTTTGAGAGCTGTATTTCTACTGATACTGTGGGGAATTGTCCTGTGGTTGAGAAGGATGAGAATGAATTGAACACAGTAGAAAAACCTGTTTTAAGTGAACATAGTGAAGGGAACCAATCATTTATCTCTGCTGAACCAAGTAAGTAACATGAGGATAACAATTTTCTGTCCTCTACTTATTTCTTTTCTTTCTCCTCTCAAACAAATTTTGCTAGGCAATAAGTTATTTATTACATCATTGTGGAATATATTAACTTCAGAAAAAAAAGACTTGGGGTTTTGGGACTTCATTTATTTTGTAATACTGATTTAGGTAAGGAATGGAGTACTTGGAAGCAGAAGTAATTTTTTTTTAGATTAGTGTACTGTAATCTCATCAGTAGTTTTTTATAAGTTTCTGTAAGGACCATTATTATTGTCATTTTGGTTGATTAAGTTGAAGTACAGAGCGTTTAAGTGCTGTTTAATTATTGTCATTAATTTTTTAATTTTCCAGTATTTGATGCAGTCACATGGTACAAAAAAGGTTCTAAAGGATATCCAGTGACTGGTCTCCCACATCTTTCCCTAGCCATCCATTTCCCCCTCCTAAAAGCAACTAATGTAACAGGATTTAAAGTACAATTTAGAATGATGGTGTAATAACATGATTAGAACTAGAATTTGGTCCTAAGTTCTCCTCATGACTCTATCCATTTTTAAATATCTTCGTCCTCTAGAAGTTAAGGTTGCAGGTAACTGCCAAATAATAGTGCTGACATGGAAACATTGTATGTGACTAGTGTAAATTAGATAATGAATGATGGGCCAGTTTCTAAATTGAATAAAGTTAGATGATTCAGTTCAGTGGGATTATGAAAGATATATTGCATGAATTACAAAGTTCTCTTTTTATGTATGATTATTGTGACACATTTAAAAAATACATTTTACCTTTTTAGTTGTTGTTTCCAGTGATGAAGAAGGACCCGTTGAACATAAAAGTTCAGAAATTCTTAAATTACAACCTAAGCAAGATCATGCCATCTCTAATGAAAGTGAGAGTACTTCTGAGCCAGCAATGTCAGAACTACCACTGATTACATGTGAATCTGTACGGGTAATTTATTTCTGTCTTCTCACAGATTAACAGTGAAATATACACTATTGGCTAATGACTATTTTTTTTTCTGTTAAGCAGAATATTATATAAAAATTATGAATTTTCTTAGTTTGAATTTTTTTTTTTTTTTTTTTTTTTTTTGCGGTACGTGGGCCTCTCACTGTTGTGGCCTCTCCTGTTGTGGAGCAAAGGCTCCGGACGCGCAGGCTCAGCGGCCATGGCTCACGGGCCCAGCTGCTCCACGGCACGTGGGATCTTCCCGGACCGGGGCACGAACCGGTGTCCCCTGCATCGGCAGGCGGACCCTCAACCACTGCGCCACCACGGAAGCCCCCTTAGTTTGAATTTTGAGACAACTTTCATATTAGTTTGAGGGAAGTATGTAATTGTTTTAATTTGAAGTGAAAGGCTTAATACCATTTTTCTTCTGGCCATTTTTATTTTTTAAGTCTAAATATTCTGACTTGAATATTTATTCTTTTCTTATGGTTCTCATTGGACATTTAAGTACTTCATCAAAACATTTTCTAGATTTAAACAGTTTCCAGTATTTGTCTGGTCCTACAGTACAATGGTGACTTGGAATTATTCCTTTCCCTCACATGCTATTAAGGCAGCATGATAGAGGAAAGAACCTGACTCTGGAGATACACAGATCTGTGTTCAAATCCTGGCTCTGTCATTTGGGCAAGTCCCTTAACTTCCTTAAGCCTGAGTTTCCTTATATCCTAAATGAGGATAATAACACCTAATTCACAAGATTATTTTTTGAGTATTAAGTGAAACAACATATGAAAGCATTTAGAACAGTATCACAAACCTATCAGTTTGGTAAGTACTTTGTCTCTTTCTCTTATAGAAAATAGTAAGTGGAAGTGTCTGTTGGTTTAATGTCAGCTAGTGGTGTTTTTGACATACATATAGCTCTAAAGTAAGGTTCAAGTTATTTATTGTCAGTATTCATTCATATTATCAGCTCTGATTATCCTATTTTAAAGAAATGATTATCGGTAGACCACCAGTGCAGAATTATGGTTAACTTCTGTTTTTTTTTTTTTTTTGGCGGTACGCGGGCCTCTCACTGTTGTGGCCTCTACCGTTGCGGAGCACAGGCTCCGGATGCACAGGCTCAGTGGCCATGGCTCATGGGCCCAGCGGCTCCACGGCATGTGGGATCTTCCCGGGCTGGGGCACGAACCTGTGTCCCCTGCATCGGCAGGCGGACTCTCAACCACTGCGCCACCAGGGAAGCCCTGTTGGTTGTTTTTGAATAATGTCAGAGGCTGTTATTCTATAGAGTGTGGTGAAGAATTTGGTCAGTTCCATGAAAACAGTCTGATGGGCTGATTAGTGTTTCACGGATGTTTCTTTCTTTTTTAAAAAAATTTATTATTTATTTTATTTTTGGCTGCGTTGGGTCTTATTTGCATCATCTTCATTAAGGCATGCGAGATCTTTCATTGCGGCGCGTGGGCTTCTCTAGTTGTGGTGTGCGGGTTTTCTCTTCTCTAATTGTGGTGCGTAGGGTACAGGGCACGTGGGTTCTGTAGTTTGCGGCACGTGGGCTCTCTAGTTGAGGCTCGCGAGCTCAGTAGTTGTGGCGTGCGGGCTTAGTTGCCCTGCAGCATGTGGGATCTCAGTTCCCTGACCGGGGTCGAACCTGAGTCCCCTGCATTGTAAGGTGGATTCTTTACCACTGGACCACCAGGGAAGTACCTCACGGGTGTTTCTGTTGCATTTGGTACTCCATAGAGAGATTACCTCAGGAATTGTGTTCTGAATTTTTGTTAAAATGTAACAATTGTTGCCCAGTTGGGCCAATAGCCTACTTGATGGCTTAGTTGTTTTGTAATTAAAACAGTGTTGACAATGAGTTCAAAATTCTAAATGAATTACAGTTCCCTTGGCAGTATATAAATTGACAATACAGTATGAAATGACTGTGTTAAAGGAAAATGACATCTCTTGTAGAACTGACAGCATATGATCACAGCCAAGCAGCAAATAATGTAGAGATCTACCAAAATCTATAAGGCAGAATAAACCTCCACACCCTCCCTTGTTTCCAATTTTAAATGAAGTTATGAGAAACATAGATTGACCGTTTTTAAGAGGCAGTTAGTCTTTACCAAATGTGAGGCCCAATAAGGAATTCTTTCTAATCCATCTTCTCATTTTGTCACTTAAAACACACAGGCAGTTATTAGAACCATCTGTAGTTGATTAGATTCCCCGTTTTTACTTAGGGGATAAGAAGAGTTCAGTAAGCAATAAAAGCTGAGAATGATAAAGAAATTCTATTAGGCAGGTAAATGGCATTGTGAGCTGGGTTAAAAATGATGAGTAATGTGCATGTTTCAGGTGAGGATTAATCACATTTTCTAGAGGTAGGAGGAGAGTGAGTACACGTGCATAATTGCTCTAGTAGTAATTTATTTGGTTATTAGTGATGTTAAGGTTAAAGAGGGATAATGTGTAACAGCTAGGCAAATGTGGAGTGGAAAAAGTCATCTGAAAGCAGTGTAAAGCTCCAAAGAGATGGTGGGAAATTGCTGCTGCTGATACTGCCTGGTAGTCTATTGTAATTTAAAAGCAGAGTTGTGAATTTTTTGAGCAGAAGTGGTATGATTTTTGAGGTTTTAGGCAGCTGGTTGGCTATCCTCAGCCATAGTGCATGTAATAAAGTATATAGATTTGATGTAACAGGCGGTTCTTAGGCACTTATATTCCTTCATTGCTCAGTAAAAGTGCAGTAGTTGAGAGCATTGTCTTGGTTTATGGAAGCACTTTTATGTGCTTGAAATAACCCTTGACCTGGAGTTAGAAACCTGCATTTGTCTTAGTTTTGCTTCTTACTAACTGCATTACCATGGGCAGGTCACTTAACCAATCCAAACATATATTAACTCTACTTATAAAATACAAAAAGAAAAAAAAAACTTGCCCCATGGGGTGGTTGTGGTGATTAAGAGAGGTGATGTTTTTAAAAACTCATTTGAAACTGTTTAGTTATATATATTTTAATTTATAAAATTAAAGTAATTTAATTATTTAAAATTAAATTAATTATATAAATTTTAATTTATTTCTGTTGAGTTAAAAATGAATAAAGCCTATTAGAGAATACTGACTTTGAAATGGCTTTGATACAGAGGAGAATGTATTTCTGAAACTTGGGCCTATGGAATTAATTTCGGATTCAGCTTTTTAGAGTAATTTTCTCAAAGTAGACATATACTTAACAAAAAATTTATTTATTTAATTTATTAAATTTTGGCAGCTTTGGGTCTTCATTGCTGCATGCCGCCTTCTCTAGTTGCGGCGAGCGGGGGCTATTCTTCGTTGCTGTGTGCAGGCTTCTCATTGCGGTGGCTTCTCTTGTTGCAGAGCACTGGCTCTAGGCAAGTAGGCTTCAGTAGTTGTGGCACGTGGGCTCAGTAGTTGTGGCACATGGGCTTAGTTGCTCTGCGGCATGTGGGATCTTCCTGGACCAGGGCTTGAACCCGTGTCCCCTGCATTGGCAGGCAGATTCTTAACCACTGCACCACCAGGGAAGTCCAACCATATACTTTTCAAGGAAAAAAATCTAGATAACTATTTCTTCACAGTAAGAACAGTGTAAAATCCTTCATAGATTCATTAATAGTAATTTAAAGAAGTATTTGACTTTGAAAATCATCATCAGCATTTATATAATACTTAGGTTTATATGCATTTTATAATTTTTTCCTTGTTAGGCTTCATCTGAATTATGTCAATATAATCCTGTCATGGAAAACATTTCCTGTGTTATACCTAGTAATGAGATGGATCTACAACTGGATTTTATATTTACTTCTGTTTATATTGGTAAAGTAAAAGGAGCTTCTAAAGGTTGTGTTACAGTAAGTATATTTAATTTTTTTTTTAGCTTTGCTTTTTGGACAAGGCATTTTCAGATTGTCTTCTCTTTTTTTAGTGCAAATGAAAATAGAATTGAGATGAATTTTATATAGGACAATTTGAATGTCATTATACCTATTTTGAAACATGTCTTTACTTGTGAAATCTTGAAACTATAGAGGAATGCCCTAAAATCATATCTGTAATCTGACTACTCTAATGAGGATTATGTATAAAAAAAATCATATGTAACATTGATATTCTTTGGGCTCTAAAACTTACTTGATGGTAAAGTAAATTTTTCTTTATGGTATAGTTAATAGCAAAAAGAAGAAATCTCATATTGATGGTTTAAATTGTTCTCCAGATTCCCAAACTTGTTATTTAAGGATCTCCAGGAATAGTTCCTATTCTATTTTTCCACTTTTTTTCAGTTTTAACTCATCACACTTTGCATATGAAAGCCATATTGGATTTTGCTCAGTTCTCTATATTTTCTCACTATTTTTCTGCCTGTTAAAATCTTTTAAGGTTTATCTGAAATACTTCCTCTTCCAGAAAACCTTTTCCTGATTTCTCCTTCCTAGCCATAATTAACTTCTCCTTTTACTATGTACTTACAGCACTTTGTTTGTACATCTGTTGTAGGATTTATTCTGTGTGTTTTTGTATTCTTGCCTAAACCTCTCCATTAGCCTTTAAGCATCTTGTGATGAAGAGTCGTGCCTTTATTCCCCTTTACACTTTACATAAATGGCTCAAACCTAAAACACTTATAAACATTAGTTGAATTGTCCAGAAGAAACTGCCAAAAGACCTCACACTTATAAACATTAGTTGAATTGACTATGTCAGATTATAATTCAGGTATTTTCCTGGAAGTTTTGTTAATATTTCACTCTGTTATGGATAAGGCAGGGAATATAAAAATGGTAAGATATGATCTCTGCTTTCAAGGAACTTGTAGCCTAATGAAGCAGTCTTGTTTACGGGAGAGGCCACAACAGTGAGAGGCCCGCGTACTGCAAAAGAAACAAACAAACAAAAAAAACAACACTTAAGGAGGTCAGATATATACAAAAGATACCTAGAGAAAATTTAGCATCTTGTCACAGAAGGAGCAGAAAGAGCAGGAACCTTGCTGAATCCTTAGTCAGAAGGGAATTTATAACATGGAACAAAGAAAAATGAATGCTGGGAATGTCAGCAAAGCTAAGGATCAAATCCTGCTTTGTGCTTTATTTACCAAAGTCAGTGACACCCTGTGAGGTCTTATGACAGTTTCTTCTGGACTTTATCTTATATTTTTTTAAATATTCAGGAAACTTTTTTTTTTTTTTTTTTCGATACGCGGGCCTCTCACTGTTGCGGCCTCTCCCGTTGCGGAGCACAGGCTCCGGACGCGCAGGCTCAGCGGCCATGGCTCACGGGCCCAGCCGCTGCGCGGCATGTGGGATCTTCCCGGACTGGGGCGCGAACCTGTGTCCCCTGAATCGGCAGGCGGACTCTCAACCACTGCACCACCAGGGAAGCCCTCAGGAAACATTTTTGAAAAGTGTATTAAGTAAAGTCTTACTGGCTTTTATAAATGAGCATATTGAGAATTAAATTACTTGCACAGGGTTCTTAAACTTCCATAAAACTAAGTCTTTACAGTGAAACATCTTTTTGGTTTATTGAGAAAAAGGCTTAAGGCTTTTAGTATAGACTTTGATTATGTACTTGTGGTTTAAAAAAGAAAAAAATTTTGAAAAATTTGAATAGTAACACATCTTGAGTGGTAACTCGTATTTTGCTTCTTTATTTTCCCTTTAGTTCACGACAAAGTATATTAAGATCCCATTTCAAGGTAAGCTATCATTGTCTTATGACATCTTTTCACTGTAATTTTGAGTATAAAATAATTGGTCAGCAAAAATTCTGAGATATTTCTGCAATTAGTTTTTCATACTTTTTTCCAGTGTAGAATTTATGTAAAAATAAGATTAATAATATGTTTCAATTTAACACTTTTTAGCAGCTTCAAAATGAGTTAAATGTTTTATAACACTTAAAATATACTATTTTTATACTGTTGTTTTAATGACTTCAAGTAATATGAAGGGACTCATGGCAATTTCTTGGGATTAACAAAAGTAGTTTTGATAGCAAGATTTTTGATATATAAAAATGGATGAAAATAGAAACTAAGTAAAGAAGTATAAGGAAAATTTTTAGTGTTGCACACAAACATGTAAAATGGTTTTGTGTAGGGATTAAGAGAGATTTAAACAGGCAGAACTGTTTCTTATCTGAGTAAGGCAATGTGGATTGGAAAATGGACCTATAATTTGTAGACTCAAACAAGTTTCTCATTCTCTTTCCAAATAAAAAACCTGTCAGAATAAATACCATTAAGAGAACAAATAATAAGCAACAGAGAATAGTCTCTTTAGAGAATGAATTATGAGAAGGATGAACAAAAACAATATATACAAATAGCACTTCAGAAATGAACTGGGGAAGAGGAAACCTGTGTTTCCCAGTTCAGAAGTGAACTGGGGAAGACCGAAGATGAGATTGAAATAACTTTAGTTGGACTCCCCAGATACCCATGTACAGAATCCACAACTGTATGTTATAATAATGAATCTAATGATTAGGAAGCTACTATAAATAGTAAGAATATGTAAGGCATATATAATATATAAAAATAAATATACTGATATTCCTAATTAGGAAATTTTAATAAGTTATTGTGGAATAATATAATATTAGCTATTTAAAGAAACCAAGGCCTGTGATTCAAGAGGAAATAACTTCATAAAAATAGTGCTATAATCTGTAGATAAAGACCTGGGTAACAGAGCTACCTCTCAATTTCTTTTTCTTTAATAGAGGTATAAATTATGTACAACATTATATTAATTTCAGGTGTACAACATTATGATTCGATATTTGTATATATTGCAAAATGATTCCCCCAATAAGTCAAGTTAACATCCATCCCCATACATAGTTACAAAAATTTTTTTGTGTGTGATGAGGACTTTTAAGATCTATGCAATAGGTCTTAAATATGCAATACAGTATTATTAACAATAGTCACCATGTGCTGTACATTATATTCTCACTGCTTATTTATTTTATAATTGGAAATTTATATCTTTTGATCTCCTTCTGTCATTTCGTCCACCCCCTGCTTCTGGCAACTACCAATCTGATCTCTGTATCTATGAGCTTTTTTTTTTTTTTTTTAAAGATTCCACCTATAAGTTATGTCATAGGGTATTTGTCTTTCTCTGGCTTATTTCGCTTACTTAGCATAATGCCCTCAAGGCATGTTGTTGCAAATGGTAAGATTTCGTTCCTTTTTTTTTTTTTTTTTTTTTTTGGTCAGAACAGTATTCCATTGTATATATATCACATATTATTTAGCACATATTCATTCATCCATTGATGGACACTTAGGTTTTTTCCATATCTTGGCTATTGTGAATAATGCTGCAGTTAACATGGGAGTGCATATATATTTTTTCTAATTAGTGTTTTCCTTTCCTTTGCATAAATATGCAGAAGTGGAGTTGCTGGATCATTAAAAAAATATTTTTGAGAACGCTCTGTTTTCCATAGTGGCTGCACCAGTTTACATTCCCACCAACAGTGCACAAGTGCACAAGAGTTCCTTGTTACCACATCCTTGCCAATACTCATTATTTCTTTTCTTTTTGTTAATAGCCATTCTAATAGGTGTGAGGTGGTATATCATAGTGGTTTTGATTTTCATTTCTGTGACGAGTAGCAGTGTTGACCACCTTTTTGTGTACCTGTTGGCCATCTGTATGTTTTCCTTGGAAAAATGTCTTTTCAGTGTCTCTGCCTTTTTTTCAGTCAGATTGTTTGGGGTTTTTTTGCTGTTGAGTTGTATGAGTTCATTATATATTTTGGATTTTAACCCCTTATCAGATATGTGGCTTGCAAATATTTTCTCTCATTCAGTAGGTTGCCTTTTAATTTTGTTGATGATTTCCTTTGCCATGTAGAAGCTTTGTAGTTTGATGTAGTCCCACTACATCTAACTAAAATCTATAGGTAAAAACCTTTGTAATGGAGCTACCTCTCAAATTCTTATGATACAAACAAACATCAAAAATGATACTTTAGGTTTTCATCGTTAATATTTTGTGCTTTGTTTCAAATGTTGCTTTCTTTATAGCTTTTCTATCCCAAATGAATATATATAAATATATATATATATATTTTTTTAAAATATTTTTTTGGCCACACTGCACAGCATGTGGGATCTTAGTTCCCTGACCAGGGATCTAACCCAGGCCCCTCGCATTGGAAGTGTGGAGTCTTAACCACTGGACTGCCAGGGAAGTTCGCAAATTATTATTTTTTTTTGACATCTTTATTGGAGTATAATTGCTTTACAAGGTGTGTTAGTTTCTGCTTTATAACAAAGTGAATCAGCTCCAAATGATCTTTAAAAGGTGATTTTAATTAAAAATTTTGGAAAAATACTCTTGTCAGTGGTAATGGGTTTACGATTTTATAATGGAAGAGGAAAATATTAGCTTCTTCAAATCCTGTCTGTGCTAAATTCCCATATAAAAAAATTTTTTTTTTTTTAAACAAGGCATGCAGGGACTTCCCTGGTGGCGCAGTGATTAAGACGCTCTCAATACAGGGGGCCTGGGTTCGATCCCTGGCCAAAGAACTAGATCCCACATGCATACTGCAGCTAAGAGTTCTCATGCTGCAGCTAAGGAGCCGACGAGCCACAACTAAGGAGCCCACATGCCGCAACTAAGGAGCAGGAGAGCTGCAACTAAGGAGTCCGCCTACTGCAACTAAGACCCGGTGCAACCAATAAATAAATAAAACAAGGCATGCATGTGAAAGGTTTTTGTAGGTGGGGAAATCTAGGGGTCTAAGTGTTTATTTTTCTGCAGCAGCTGTGGGAAAAATTTGATTTATTCATATTTATATTAGCTCTTAATTATGTTTGGCTGTGGCTTAAAGAAAATAGTTTATTTTTTATTCACATTTAAGAATGCCAGAGGTGGACTGAACAGGGCTGATATGATGTTTATTTGGTCATCAGAGGCCCAGACTCCTTTCATTTTCTTACTCTGTCATCCCTGACACATGACTTTCATCCTCTAGTTTGTCTCATGGTCCATATGGCTGCTCATACTCCAGCCATCGTGTTTGTTTTTTTTAAAATAAATTTGTTCATTTATTTATTTTTGGCTGCGTTGGATCTTCATTGCTGCGCGCGGGCTTTCTCTAGTTGCAGCGAGTGGGGGCTTCTCTTCATTGCAGTGCGCGGACTTCTCATTGTGGTGGCTTCTCTTTTTGTGGAGCACGGGCTGTAGGCGCATGGGCTTCAGTAGTTGTGGCACGCAGGCTCAGTAGTTGTAGCTTGTGGGCTGTAGAGCGCAGGCTCAGTAGTTGTGGCGCACAGGCTTAGTTGCTCTGTGGCATGTGGGATCTTCCCAGACCAGGGACCGAACCCATGTTCCCTGAATTGGCAGGTGGATTCTTAACCACTGTGCCACCAGGGAAGTCCAGCCATCATGTTGTAATGTTCCAGGTAGAGAGCAGGAGGAAAGGAAAAATGGTAGAAAGAATACATACCACCTATCTCTTTCCCTTTTAAGGAGTCTTCTTGGGTGTGCATACCACCTAACCTTCTGCTTATATTTTCTTAGCTAGAATGTAGTCAAATGACCACTCATCTATTTGCAAAGGGAGCTAGGAAATAGAGTTTTTAAGAGGTGGTATCTTGCTTCCTCATAAAATTAGGGTCCTGTTACTAAAATCCCTAACAGTAGCTAGGAGAAATGATAGGCAACTCCTGCTTTCAGTGTCTGTCATAGCCCTGTAACAGAATAAACTAAATATTTTGGGAAAATTTGTTAATGAGGTAAATTTTTCTTGTGATGGTGTTAAATGCCCCCTGGCTTTTCTTCTTCTTTTTTTTTTGTGGTGCGCGGGCCTCTCACTGTTGTGGCCTCTCCTGTTGCGGAGCACAGGCTCCGGACACGCAGGCTCAGTGGCCATGGCTCATGGGCCCAGCCGCTCCACGGCATGTGGGATCTTCCCGGACCAGGGCACGAACCCGTGTCCCCTGCATCGGCAGGCGGACTCTCAACCACTGCGCCACCAGGGAAGCCGCCCCCGGCTTTTTTAAGGGAATCTTTTTAAAGCAGCCCTCCTAAAGAATATTTAACTTTCATATTAAGAGCTTGGAACATTTGGATTAGTGATAACTATCTAGATTTCACAGAAATAGTATCAACTATTTGGGGCTGTGAGCTGCATGAGGAAGAAATGCTGAGAAGTTTTTCTGAAGGTTCTCACTCTTAACTTTTAACTTAATCTGTCTGTCTTTGCTGCCAGTTTCATTGACAGTTTTCAGAATGGAGGAGTTACAGTGTTCATAGACTGGAAGAATGAATATTGTTAAAATGTCCATATTACCCAGAGCGTTCTACAGCACTGTAATCCCTGTCAAAGTTCTAATGGAGTCTTTCACAGAATCTAATGGAGTCTTTCACAGAAATAGAAAAAAAAAATCCTAAAATTTGTATGGAACAACAAAAGACCCCAAATACCCAAAGCAGTCCTGAGAAGAACACAACTGGAGGCACCACACATCCTGATTTCAAATTGTATTACAAAGCTATAGTAATCAAAAGAGTATGATATAGGCATAAAACACACACAGAGATCAATGGAACAGAACTGAGAGCCCAGAAATAAACCCACATATATATGGTAAATTAATTTTCAACAAAGGAGCCAAGAATATACAATAGGGAAAGGATAGTTTCTTCAATAAATGGTGTTGAGAAAGCTGGACAGCCACATGCAAAGGAATGAAACTGGACCTCTACCTCTACTATATACAGAAATCAACTCAAAATGGTTTAATAACTTAAATGTATGACCGGAAACCATAAAACTCCTAGAAGAAAACATAGGAGGTAAGCTCCTTGACATTGGTCTTGGCAGTTTTTTGCATCTGACAGCAAAAGCAAAGGCAACAAAAGCAAAAATAAACAAGTTGAACTACATCAAACTAAAAAGCTTCTGCACAACAAAGGAAACCTTTAACAAAATGAAAAGACAACCTACTAAATGGGAGAAAATATTTGCAAATCGTATATCTGATAAGGGGTTAATACCCAAAATATACAAAGAACTCATACAATTCAACATCAAAAAAACAAACAACCCTATTAAAAAATGGGCAGAGGACCTGAATAGACATTTTTCCAAAGGAGACATACAGATGACCAATAGACACATGAAAAGATGCTCAACATCACTGATTGTCAGTGAAATGCCAATTGTCAGCGAGATACCACCTCATACTGGTCAGAATGTCTATCATCAAAAAGACAGTAGATAACAAGTGCCGGAAAGGATGTGGAGAAAAGGGAAACCTCTTCCACTGTTGGCACACATTAGGATTGTAAGTTGATGCAGCCACTATGGAAAACAGTATGGAGGTTGGTCAAAAAATTAAAAATAGAACTGCCATGCGATCCAGCAATTTCACTTCAGGGTATTTACTCAAAGAAAACAAAACAGTAATTTGAAAAAGTACATGTACCCCAGTGTTCATTGCAGCATTGTTCACAATAGCCAAGGTGTGAAAATAACATAAATGTCCTCTAATAGATGAATGGATGAAGATGTGTTTTTTATATATATATATGTATATATACAATGGAATATTACTCAACCATTATAAAAATGAAATCTTGCCATTTGTGACAACATGGATGGATCTAGAGGGTATTATGCTAAGTGAAATAAGTCAGACAAAGACAAATACAGTATGATCTCACTTGTATGTAGAATCTGAAAACAAAAGGGAAGGAGACTCAAAGATAAAGAAAAAAAGCAGCTGGTTGCCATAGAGGAGGGTGGTGGGGAGTTGGGAGAAATAAGTGGAAAGGATTAAGAGGTATAAGCCTCCACTTATAAAATAAATAAGCAACGGCAATGTAATATACAACATAAGGAGTATGGTCAGTAATATTGTAATACCTTTGTATGGGGACAGATGGTTACTAGACTTACCATAGTAATCATTTTATAATGTATGCAAATATCAAATCATTATGTAGTAATGTGAAACTAACATTATATGTCAACTATATTTCAATTTAAAAAAGGCGTACAAATCAAAAACAAAGAAAGAAAAAGGAGCCACTAAATAGAGAGTAAAAGAAGAGGGAAGGTAGGTTAGAATAGGACATGACAGGATAGGAAGAGAGGAAGTCAGGAGGCGCCACCAAAAAAATTGCATCCTAGACCTTTCAGAAGCTCATATGACTCTGGGGAATCTTTGGGTAATGGCTGGTCTGTGTAGTGGAATGCAGATGTTTGAGGAGAAGAAAAATAGGCGTTAAGTGGCTTATGATAGCATTTGCAGTCTTGGTTGATAGTATTAACCAAGATAGAATTATATAGTTTTTTCAGTTATACTATGCTTAGTTTTCTGCATTGATAAGATAGTCCGAGATCATATAGTATGAGAGGCTAAATTCCTACATTTAATTATCACTTAAAAATTGTTTGGCCCTTTCTAATTTTTTTTTTAAATTTTTTACACCCTTTCTAATTTATGTGATCTTTTTTACTGTAATAATCCTGTTTAGGTATTTCAGCCAAGTTTACTGAAATGTACTGGAAATGATATTTTTGAAAAACCTTGCATATAATTCTTTTTAAAAAATACATTGTGTTAAAGAGGAGTCATACAGTGCATATGGAGTGTATTCCTAAATAGATTAATTTATTACCTTGTTATCTTTTATTTATTACAGTGTCCCTGCATGAGATTTCATTGCTAGTGGATACTACACATTTAAAGCGGTTTGGGTTATGGAAAAATAAAGATGATGATCACAGTAAAAGAAGTCATGCTATCCTCTTTCTTTGGGTCTCCTCAAATTATCTTCAAGAGATTCAGACCCAATTAGAAAACTCTATGTTAAGCCAGCAATGTGAGTATAAAAAGATTTCTAAATTTCAGGATAATCTGAGAAGTCCTATAAATAAAGTAATTTTCCTCTAAAATAATTTAGTAGAATGTAATTATTTCATTGAATTGAAATAAGTTCATTGAATTCAAAATAATTTATCCCTTGATATTACATAAGATACTTTATTCATTTAATTTCTCCTTTTAATTTTACTCAACCGATTAAAATTATCTTCTAAAATAAAAGGACTACCTTACCTTTTAGTCACTTGACATCCTTGGCTACCTGTCTTAAGAGTTTCTTGCCCTTATTTCATAATGAACTGTGACAGAACTAATCAGTGGCAAAGTCAAATAAAATACAGAAGTCTTTATCTTCAACATTTTCTATAGTTTCTAAAAAAGATAAATCAGTTTATTTACTTATGTATCATTTTTCTAAGACTGGGTTGAATACTTTTCTGGTCCTCCCATAACACTTATCTATCAATATATAGTATCTTGAGATATTTCCCAACTTTGTTTAGTTTCCAGCTCCTAAAGGAGTCTGGTTTAGAATTGGGTAAATCAAATTGGTAAATTTCTTTCTTATCTCTTTAATCTCTCTGCCATTTCCCCTCCTACTCCCTTGCACATTAAAGATGTTAAGTAGTGAACTAAATTTTATGTCTTTAAAATTACTTATTTTGCTGTCCTCATTACTTCCAAATTAATTGGGAAAATTCATGATTAAATAGCAGAGAAGTTGGAAAAATACACAAGCCATTTATAATCATTATGGGAGGAGAGAATGTCATTTGATGAGAGAAAATGATTTTGAAGGAAGTGTTTGAATGGAAATTGTTTTAATTGGTAGATTTGATATATGAAGAGGGCTAGAGAAAAACAATTGCTTAGTCATCATTCATTTACTTATTCATACATTCATTAACAAACATTTAAGAGCACCTAGTAAATGCCAGGTACTGGAGATGCAGCAGTCAATACCATTGTGGAGTTTGTATTCTAATGTAGTAGGAGTCTAAAAATTGTGAGTTTTGGTTATAGGTTACTAATGTCCTGTTTTGGGATTTAATTTGCCTGGGTTATTAACTAACATACAAAATAGTTTGTTGAGTTGTATACCAACCTTATTGTTACTAATAATTATTTTAATTATAATCCCTTTGAAAAATAACACTACTGATAAAAACTGATTTCTTTTTTCTTTCATAGCAAAATCCACTGAATTCATTTTCCTTGAGCTACACAGTTCTATTTCACAGAGAGAAGAATTGAAATTGCAAGACATTATGACAGAAATAAGTACAGCCAATGGAGAATTAGAGCTTTCTTATCCACTGTCTTGGGTTCAAGCACTTCCTTTATTTCAGAACCTCTCTTCAAAAGAAAGCTCTTTTATTCATTATTACTGTGCTTCAACTTGTTCTTTCCCTGTTGCTACTGCTGAAGAAATGAAGATGAAATCAATATCTCAGGTTAGCATATGATTAATATAATTAGTGAGGGGGAGGGAGGCAGTTCGATAAAAATTCTTTTTTTGAAATGAGCATGATTTCAGAATGCTGTGTTTTGTCAAAAGAGCACAGGAACCAACCTAAAGGAACTCCCAGTGCCAGAGCTGGAACAGTTAGATCAACAAAATCAGTAATGATAGCCTGTGATTATTATGAAAAAATAAGATATAATGCCAATTAATCTATATTGATACAAATAAATAACTGAATGGATGAATGAAAACATAAAAAAAGATGGGTAAGGGACAATTCTTTCTTAGAAAAGTGTTGCAATTAATAAATGTAAAAGGAACAAGAGAAATATAAAACCACCTCTAGAAAAATCATAGTTATGATTGTTGCAGGTAAGGTCCACAGAGGGATGCTAAATTTAATGGATGAAAACTTAAGGGAAAACAGGATATGTGTACAATATCAATCTCTCACCCCAAATATTAATTAATTACAAAAAAGAAGTAACTTTTTTTTCTCCACTGTAGTAACTTACAGTGGAGAAACCTTGCAGACATCACCTTAACCCAAGTGATTGAAGTTAACATTACCAGTAGTAAGATATATTGACCTAATGTACCTGTCACATCATGCACGGAGAAGAGTACATCATTTCTGTGGTGTTCTTCTCAATACTGTATAACCTCAGTCTAATTGTGAGAAAAATCAGACAAACCCAGTTACAAAGTAACTGACCAGCAGTCTTAAAAAATATCAAGGTCATGAAAGACAAGGAAAGATTGAGGAATTGTAGGATCCTGAAACAAAAGAAATTTGTTAGCGGAAAAACTAGTAAAATCAGAATAAAGTTTGTAGTTTAGTTTGTAGTATGATACCAACATTAATTTCTTAGTTTTAATAATTGTACTGTGGTTTAAAAAGATGTTAATATTAGGGGGATCTGTGAGAGGCTTATTTGTTTTTTGCAATTCTTTTATCAATATAAGTCTAAAATTATCTTGGAACAATTAATGGTAAGTTTTAAAATACTGTGTTTATTTTTATAGAAGGTCGCTAATACACATGTGGCTTGTGTATCTCTGCCAAATACCTCTAGAAAGAAAAGCATTTATTAAGTTTGCTCTGACATGGGCGTGTGCACACACTCACATACACACACACACACACACACTCATGTGGGTTTGGTCTGGGGCTAAGCTGGTTTTTTAAAGGTCTGTAGAAAGCCACATTAGTGGAAGTCAAGATGTAAGCCTTCACCACTGTCTTTTGCATAATGTTGTAAAAATTTTGCCTGGTAATTACATTGTATATACAAATTTGTATCATAGTTTTCCATTTAATAATAAAATATCAATTTCTGTTCTTATAAACTCTTCAGTCTCTCATTTAAATTTTTTCCTACTACCTATCACCTCTTTTGTTCATTTTGAACAAAATGAATACTGTTTTCAGATTCCTAAGTTAATTATAAAGCCAGACCTGTAAGTAACACTTCAGGTTAAACTTTGATCATTGTATAGTATCTTTTGATCCAAAGTATTATTTTGATTTAGTTATATCTTTATAGAAATTCTAAGAGTATATATATAACTCATTGGTATGTATCAATATTTCTTTTAGTCACATTTTCTCTTACCAGTCTAACTTTTGACTTTGTCCTTTTGAGAGTTAATACGTGTTTGTGCACATATAAGACCTTTTTCTTTGCCATTTTCTGTCAGCCCTCAAATACAGATACAGCCAAGCCTACTTACACCTTACTGCAGAAGCAAAGTAGTGGTTGCTACTCACTTTCTATTACATTGAATCCAGATGAAGAATGGCGAGAAGTCAGGCCCACTGGACCTGTTCAGAAGTATGTACTGTGTCATATCCCGTTTGTAATAGGTGGGCAAATTAGTAGTTTTCATTCACATTGCTGATTTTAAGTACTTTTCCTTTTTAAATGTTTTGAGTTTTACTTTCTTGCTGACAGTTAATAATAGAAATAATTATTAAAAAGTTAAAAAAATTATTAAGAAAACAATCAATGCCATTTCATTTAGTTTTATGTTAATAAGACAGAAATGGTAGCCAAGATGTCAAATGTGGTAAGATTAAAGCATTTATTGAAAATATTTGAATAGAAGAGTATGGTTTTTAAGAATGTGTATTCCATATCTGAATATATAATAGGGAAAGTGAAATTGCTTATTAATGTGTGCCTCAATTTAGGGTACTTTATCAGAACTTCCCTTTCAGAAGTACTTCTTTGTTCGTGTTTCGTCTTTTATATGTCTTCTCATGGTGGTAAGGCAGCATAAGGGAGTCTGTGCACTTGAGAGTGATTTCTATTCCTCTTCAAGATTCCTTTTCTCTGTTAAAAAAAGAAAAAAAACAAAGGAAAGCACAGGATAGGGAAATAGCCAATAAAATAGTAACTTTCATTTTAGCCCTTAAAATTTTCCTGTGTTATTTCATTTAGGTGCCACGGTTACCAAGATTAAATCAACTGCAGATGATTCTTATCTTCTTGAATCTTTCTAGTTCAACAAGTACATATTATACCTTTATTATTGACTGTAGTTGTGCAATGAGTACCACCCTGTCTGTTCCAAGATTATAGTCAGAACTCACAACTGCTCTTATGTCTGAGCTTTAAGAGAGGGTGCCAAAGGAAAAATGCCTAATTAGTTGTCATTTTGTTTTCCATTTCTTTCTGGTTGTGCTCTAATTATTTATATCCTTTATGTTCTCTTTAAGTTATGCATCGTAAGCACTTTTTTATGGGAAACTTGCCTCCTAAGCTCCCACGGTAATTCTTCATTGTCCAGCTGCTGGTGTAGACTAGCCACCAGTAGGAGAGCATTGTTTTTGACCGTTGACTCTTTTAGTCTTGGGGATTCAAACTTAGCATTGGAAACTGGAGTGTAGGAGAATCTTCTATGGTTTATTACTTCATTTTGTTGAAAGTTAAAAATTGTACAGAAGAGAGACATCCTCAACGGTATTGTCATTGACTGTGAGATAACCTATTGATTAGACAAATACTGAGACTAGCCCACATGGGAAGGATTGGAAATGAAAAGATACTCAATGAGAGTACTATTAGTAGCTTGTGAAAACAAAGGAAGGAAAATATAATTGCTTGTATCATGTCAAATATTTTTTACCCTACACATTTTAGTTATTGAATGCTACTGCCCTGTTATTGTCCTATATAACAAATCCCTTTGACACTAGAGTTTTCAATATTAGTATATTATAATTTTATTTTTACTTTTTAAGGTTGATTGTATATCCTCCACCACCTACTAAAGGGGGCTTAGGAGTAACTAATGAAGATCTGGAGTGCTTAGAAGAAGGAGAGTTTCTTAATGATGTAATCATTGATTTCTACCTTAAGTAAGTACAATGATAAATGATCTTGTCATTTGTTTTACAGGTTTTGATGTGACTATTAAATATCTTTATCTCTGAAGTATTTTAACTCTAGCTAAAAATAACCTGCCAAAATTTCAGATTTGAAAATTTTTGTCTACCGAAGTTTTCTGGTGCTAATTCAGTTTCATTCCTTTACTTCCCATAGATACTATATACTTCAGAAGAGTTACTGTTGTTTTGTTTTATTTGTTTTCGTTTTTCCTTGCTATTGATTGATACTTCTTTTTAGATTTTATTTATTTATTTTTGGCTGTGTTGGGTCTTCGTTGCTGCGCATGGGCTTTCTCTAGTTGCGGCGAGAGGGGGCTACTCTTCGTTGCAGTGTGCGGGCTTCTCATTGAGGTGGCTTCTCTTGTTGCAGAGCACGGGGTCTAGGCGCATTGGCTTCAGTAGTTGTGGCACTCAGGCTTAGGAGTTGTGGCTCACAGGCTCTAGAACACAGGCTCAGTAGTTGTGGCGCATGGGCTTCGTTGCTCCATGGCATGTGGGATCTTCCCGGACCGGGGCTCAAACCCATGTCCCTTGCATTGGCAGGCAGATTCTTAACCACTGCGCCACCAGGGAAGTCCCTGACTGATACTTCTTGGACTATAGTATTATTATAGTGAAGGAAGTACTTATATAATTACAGATCACTTTGGGAACCAGAAAGAAACAACTCTGTAGTTCTCTATTGTGTCTTTAAGTGCTGTAAAAGTTAGCTGTCATTTTAAAAATCCATATACTATTCCATTAAAAATAGTTTTCAACTTTTTATATAGCCAAGCTGAAGGAATGTGTAAGAAAGAAACTTTCATGCAGTGGTAATTTGTCTCTAGCCCTCATTTTGTACTCTATCCCTATCCCTACATTTCTAACATTTCAAGATGTCTCCTAATTATTTCACTGACCCTTCCCAAACCAATTTATTATTATCATATTATTTCAGCCCTATTGTTTTACTAAGAGTGCTATCCTTATTCTACTAAGGATAGGCTCAAAAATCTCACGTTATTGTCTACTCTTCATCTTGGACATTGTAGATTTAATCTCTAGAAGTTCTGTTTGGATCTTTTTTATATCTTTCATGTCTCTAACTTTTTGAACATATGGAATATAATTATTATATAACAACTGTTTTAATGTCTTTTTCTACTTATTCTAGTGTCCTTGTCAGTTCTGGGTTGGTTTCAGTTGACTGATTTTTCTCTTCATTATGAGTGGTATTTTTTTTTCTTCTTTTTTGCATGTCTGGTGATTTTTTTACTGGGTGCTGGTATATTCCTATAAATATTCTTGAATTGTGTTTTGAGACAGATTATTTGGAAACAGTTTGATGCTTTTAAGGATCTTGCTTTTTAAGGTTTGTTAAGCGAGCCCAACAAATTAATCCCCACTATTGAGGAAAGACCCTTCTGAATACTCTACTCAGTGCTTCATGAATTATGAGGTTTTCCAGCCTGGCTGGTAGCAGCAGGCAGTATTCCCACAACCTGCGTGAATGCTGGGTACCATTCCCTCTACTTTTTTCAGATAGTTCTTTCCCCAGTCTTAGGTATTTTCCTTATGTACATGCAGTGATCAATATTCTGCTAAATTCTTGAGGAGGACTCTGCAGATGTCTGGAGTTCTCTGTCTATAGTGCTTTTTCTTTTCCAGTATTCTGATCTGCAAACTCTCGCTGCCTTAGTCTCTCCTGACTCTCAGCATCTCCTCAACTCAGGGAATCTGCCATGTTCCGCCTGGGTTATTCCCTTCTGTGCTGCAGCCTGGAAACTTATCAAGGCAGTAAGCTGAGGCAATTACGGAGCTCACCGTTTCTCAAGGGTCACTGTTCTTTGTTGCCTGATGTCCAGTGTTTTAAAAACTATTGTTTCATGTGTTTTGTCTGATTTTTTGCTTGTTTCAAATAGGAGTGTAAGTCTGATCCCTGTTATTCCATCTTGGCTGGGAGTAAAGTTTTCATTATCATTGACTCTTCACCCTCCCTTCCTTCTCTACATACTCAGTTGCCTGAGTAGTAGATTCGGTCTCTCAAATTTGTTTATTGTCTTTCTTTTGTCATCATGATCTTTTTAGTACTACTTATCTTACCTAAATTATTATTCTTTTAAAACAGTCTCCTTATATCCTTTGTCTCTGTTTTCCTATCTGTTAAGTATATTATTACCACCATTATTATTCTTTACTCCATGAATGCAATTCTCACTAGAAACTTTTATTAATTTCTTACTACCTGTCAAAATGAGTTCAAACACAGTCAGGCATTTGAGTGTCTTGATAATATGACACTAATTTGTCTTTTCTGCCATCTACTTATAACCCTGAACCTATTACATAGTCCAGCAAAACTGAATTATAAACAGTTTACTAAACAAAGCCCATCCTTATTCACTCTTTTGCCTTAATGCCATGTTACTCTTGCTTCGTGGAATATTCTTTTTATCTTAACCTGTTGAAATTTTATTCCTCTATCAAGCTTCCTCACAAGGGTTATCTTCTTGAAAACTTTTCCTGGTTTTAAACAGATATTATTAACTCTCATAATACCTTACTTGTATCTCTTTTATGGTTCATATAATATTTTGCCTTATTTTAAAGTTATTGGGTAGCATTATGATTATTTTCCTTCTAAAGGTTGAGCATCTTATATCTTACTTATTTTTGTATTCCTAAATAGTGTCAAATTTATATTTTGTGAGATGAATTGGATCATCTTTGATGTTAATTTTGATATGTTTTATTGGAATTAACTAATATAATTTTATTTCAAATTCAGTTCTAAGAGTATTTTTCTATACTTCCTTTTCACTGAACCTGCCTGTATCTCTGACTCTTTGACTTCTTTTCAGAGGGGATTCTACTTTATTTTTTAAACTACTTTCTATTTATTTTTAATATTGATGAATAACTTTCAAATAGGAAAGTGCACAAATTTTAAGTGTATAGCTCATGAATGTTCACATATGTGTGTACCCATGTTATCGCTATTCAGATTAAGGTAAAGAATACTTTACCTTAAGCAGCACACCAAAAGCATTCTGTGTGTCGCCTTCCACATAGTATACCCTCCACATAACCACATTAAAAAAAATTCAAGTTGTGTTTGTCTTTTATGTTTTTTTAAAAAAACAATCCCAAGATCATTTTTGGACCTTTATAAACTATTAACAATAGTAGAGTTCTCTAATTATGAGAGATTTAATCACTAAGTGATTGAATTATAAACTTGTGTTGAAGAATTCTTTTAGTAAAGAAATGGACAAAGGATTTAGAGATTAGTCATGTCTCAGAGTTATTAAAATTTCTCTAGATTTATTTAGGAGCGTCATGGTTTCAGTTTTGTATTTGATTGCATGATTATTTGATTAATATGTCCTTGTACCGTCACTCTTCTGGATTGTAAGCTCTACGGGAGCAGGAATTTTTTTTGCCCCCTCTCATTTTATGTTGCTAGTATAAATATGGTGCTTGGCACATATTAGGAATTTGAGAAATATTTGTTAAGTAAATGAATATGTGGAAAATTTCTGCTTTAATTGATCTTGATAGAAGGTGAGGTAACTAAAGAACAAAAAAAAGCTGAAATCAGAGCAAATTGCAAGATTGCTTTGACTCTAATAGGACATAAAAATGAAGATTTTCAGAACACAGATAATTGGAGGAAGACCGGATAAAATCTAAAAATAATTTACTTTTGTGGTGTTACTTTGCAGGTATCTTATATTGGAGAAGGTGTCAGATGAACTTGTTGAACGAAGTCACATTTTTAGTAGCTTTTTCTACAAATGCTTGACAAGAAAGGAAAATAATTTAACAGAAGATAATCCAAATCTTTCGTAAGTCAGTCTTTCAGTGTACTTAAGTTTTAAGAGGAAAACATGCTATTTTGATGGACTTAGTGAAATAACTTCTTACAGTATTTCCTAGAGTGAGCAGTATTACCACTTTTGCAGGTGCTGGGCCTGTTTGCTCTGAGAGGCATTTCTTACCCTTCCACTGTTCTGTTCCCTATCACAGGGAGGCTGACTCTTACTGGTTGCATTTCCAATTGCATGTTTTGTGGGGGATATTGGAGGTTGGGAGGCAAGGAAAGAAGAAGTCAGGATGTTTCTTCCTTACCCTCTTTGCCTTGGGCAGTTATTCTGGTAGTGGTTCTAGTTCCTCTGTGGGTCCTTCTTTCACTGGACAGACCTGATAGAGCTCTAGCTTCCATTTGGAGGTACTACTTCTTCACTTTGCCCTTCAGCATAAGGGTGTAGCATTGTCCTACTATGCTAAGCTCTGGTTGCCTCACTGATTTCCTTTTGTGGCACTGCGCTTTTTCTATCACCACTGTAGCCAATTATTTGCATTACATTTTATCTGTCTTAAATATATAGGGAGGTTTATGTTTTCCTGGTTGGACCCTCACTAACATACTACTATTTAATTAAACTGGTGTAACATTATAAAAATACCATGTTCCCACAAATCAGCTGAATTTCTGTCCAGGTATTTTTTTGATTAATTCTAAAACCTATAGAGCAGTGGATGGGGCTAGGCGAAAAGGAGGAAGGAGTAATTCTTGTATCTTAGCAGTAACTTGGATAGTTGTGAGCCTGGAGCCACTTCACCCCTCTCCCTGCCCCTAACAATTCGTGTGATAATCTATATGGTAGGCCCATGGTAAAATTAAGAGTTTTTATTTTTTAAAAAGTTAATGTAAGCATTTGTCTACCACTTTACAAGGTACATTTTTGTACATTATTTCTTCCCATAACAGTGCTTTTAGGTATGTAAGGCATTTTTCAGATGAGGAAGCAGGCCAATAAAGATTGGCAGAACTCTGGTAAGTGACAGAACTGGTTGGTACTTAAATCTTTATCTTTTAACCTCTAATCCAGAGATGTTTTTGTTATACTGGACTGCCTTGAAAAAATGGCTGTGAGAGCTGTTTCATCCCTTTAAAATAATAGGAATAATAGGCAAGTAAGAAGATGATTAAATGGGTAAACTGTCTGAATTTCTTGTATTGTTGGAGAAGGAGGATAGGAATAGAGAGAGTATTAACATTTATTGAGTACCTGCTTGGAGCCATGGCAGTGAACATAACGTTATTTTGTTTGATTCTACAGTAGTCTTATGACATAATGCCATTATTGTTATGAATTGAAGCTTAAAGAAGTTAGATAAGTTATCCGAAGTTGGATATAGCTTTCCAGTTTCAAAGTTCAAGCTTTGTCTGTTGTTTTTAATATTGCAACTATATAATTTATGGCCTAAATTGGGACACTTGAGAGAATAAAAGGAGGCTTTATTAATAGCTACGCTGGGCAACCCATGTATACTGGGGCTGTCCTATACAAACTGAGATGTGTAGTCATCTATATTTTGAGTGTCTTTATGGATTTGGAATTTGTGCTGGTAGACAAGGCCTGCCAGGGTCAACTAAGGAGAAAATCACAATCTGAAAATATTCCTGATAATCAGGGTTAATGGAGAGGGATATATGGAAGGGGAAGATTTATTAAATAAATTTGATATTTAACATTTCTGATGCCCTCCTCTTCTATTTTATGAGTATAGAAACAGATGGTTGGCACCATGCACTTAATCCCACATTTTGTTTTAAGATTACTAGTCAGTGTGGAGATTATGCATTTCGCATACCCACGTAGAAACTGAGGAAATGAAAAGGTAGATTCTGCTGTATTAAAAAAAATTTTTAATTAAAAAATTAGAAAAAATTTAGATGTTGTATGAATGATCATATATAAACATAATACAGAACTGAGTTAGATGAGTGGCATCTTCCAGTGTAAGATAGATCTTATATGTATCTTATGCATAATATATATTTATATATACACATACACATATACATATGAACACATACCTACATATACACACACACAAATACTCATACTAATGCTTAGCCTGATATGTATACAATTAGTATTCACACAAAGAATCCCTACATCGGTTAAAAAAGAAAAGGAACCCAGAAGCAAAGTGACAGGGGATACAAAGCATAATTTATGGCCAGTAAATCCTACAGGAAGCTCAAACTGCTAGTGTTAGGAAATAGCAGACTAAATGTTTCACAAAGTCATTACTGTGGTTTATGAGATCCTGCAAGATCTGCTTCTGTCCATGTCCCTAAACTCATCTTGCAGCATTCTCTCCCCTCATTTATAGCACTTCAGTTCAGCCTACCTCCTTTCAGTTTTCAAATATCCTTAAGCTCTTTCCTGTTTTCTGACAGAAATTTCTTCTTCTGGCACTTTTAAATTTATTTTACAACATGATCTCTAATCATTTTTTTGTTTGTTTGTTCATTTTCTGTTTCTTATTCTAAAATACAAGCTCCATGAGGTCAGGGATTTCATCTGTCTTATTTTCTACTCTATGCCTGGTGCATTTTGCTCAATTCTTAGAACATACTAGGAACTCATAATAAAACATAATAATGTATGTTATTGAATGGGGAAAGAACTGTTAGACATTAGTTGAGGATTTTCCATGCAGTTAGGAACAGAGAATAAGCGATTATATTGCGGCCCCCGTATTCTCTCCTGTCATCCTTGCCCCATCCAATATCTAATGTATTCCCAATCAAATAAGGTTAGCATAATCAGGAAATCTATCAAACAGCAACATAACAAGACAAAAGAAAACCAGGTGTCTATCCTTAAGATCTTTCAGAAGGAAAACAAATTAAGAGACTCTGCACTAGGTAAAAATAATAATTTATAATCGTTGTAATGGTTGGGTCATTTTGAAATAAGAAAATTTGGTAAACATATGACTCATTATTTTATGAAGTTAATCTTTTGCATAGTGACTAATTCCTACCTCATCTTTTAGCCCCATTCTTACTCCCAATGTCTACTCCTGTGAGTTTGGTTAGATATTCACATGGACAGGGATAGGGCAAAGATGTCTGTTTCCTGTGTTACTTGGTATGTAAATGTTTAAGAACTTGATGATTTGTTTAATTTTCTGACTAAAAAGAGGTCCTTCGTGGGACTGAGCCAGAAGTCACATATCACCATCTCCTTTATGCCACTGTGAAATGCTATCCCTTTCCTAGAACCTTTTTTGACATCCAAACTTGGTTTGATATCTTCCTTCTTTAACTTCCCTAATGAGGTAAAGAAAAGGAATTATTATTCATGTGTCCCAACCCTTTTCTTCATGTTTTTCCTAGATGCCATCACCATAATTCCTTTGTATCCTTTATGACACTTATATTTTAATTATTTGTTGTAGTCTTTTTCTGCCTTCATTATTTTGTAAATCCTTTTAGGGCAGTGTGAGTGATTTTCATTATTTGTTCTTAGGAACCTAATAAATATTTGTCAAAGAAATAAAGGATGGATAAAGGGTATGCTTAAAACTCATTGTCCTATAATATTCTTATAAATGAAATAAAGGGAGATGAGTCTCATCTTTAAAAATCTAAGACTATATACCTCATCCCTCCTCTTCCATTAAGTTTTAACACCTCCCTTATCACAGATATAACATTTAGACAATTCTGTTAAGGTTTAATGATAATATTTTATATCAGCCCAGGTGGAACTAAATAGAATAAATAGGTATAGCTATTTATATTCAGTTGCTGAGACACTTTTGGCATCTGTAAAGCATTTTATGAATTGCTGCCTTTCTTTTATCCATACTTTATTGTTTATAAATAGTGATCATATTTAAAAACAGCCAGGAGTTAATAAAATGAGATAATTTTCTAGTCTGTTAAATATTATGTACCTTGAAGAAGATGGTTAAATAAACTAAAGCTAGCATTTTTCAGTGTATAAAAAAGATCCCTGAAATCCTTATCTTAAATTTTTAATTTTTTTATCTATCAAATATGTCTATCTTTTTGTTCCCAGAATGGCTCAGAGAAGACATAAGAGAGTAAGAACATGGACTCGTCACATAAACATCTTTAATAAAGATTACATCTTTGTGCCTGTAAATGAGTCGTGAGTATTTCAGATTATTTAAAAAAAAATCGGAGAGTACAGAAACATACTTTGTGCATTTTTAGATTAATAATCAGTAAAAAGTATGGGTAGATAAACCCAGGTATTATTTTTAATTTTTTTCTAAAGAACTAGCTAAAATAATGAGTTTATCTTGGATTTTGGTTTGACAGTACTTATATTGTAAATAGTGGGGGAAAAAAATGACAAATGCCCACAAGACTATAATGGCTTAGACATTCAGTTTACTTTGAGGTGGGACTCAAGAAAAGATTTTCTAAACAAAACAATCAAAAGCTTTTAGGATAAATTTTCAAATATTTAAGAGAACAAGCTCTTTAAGCACTAACAGAAAAAAGGTGATGCTATAAGTCTCTTTGTTTGTTTATTAAAGCAGATTCTCAACAGGAAACACTAATTATATAAAAGTAAATGAGTTTGACTTACTCAGATTTTATCCTAAGAAGTCTTAGTGCTTTTTAAATTAGTTTTGGAATCGTGTTCAGATACCACAGTGGACTTCTTCAAAATTGATGTTTGTTATACCCACCTTCTCAGCTATAGTTCTAGAACGTATTCTTCTACATTGTTTAGATTTTGTGTTATTAAGATTATATTTCTTTTTCAACAGGTCTCACTGGTATCTTGCAGTCATTTGTTTTCCATGGTTAGAAGAAGCTGTGTATGAAGATTTTCCACAAACTATATCCCAGCACTCCCAGGCTCAGCAATCCCAACATGACAACAAAACAATAGGTGATAAACTTAATATGGATGGTGTTTTTAATAATGTTGGCAACAGTAAAATGATTATAGAGAACAATATGAAGTTAAAGGATAGTATAATTATTTCTTATCATTTAGTTTATTAGAAGAAATGTCTGAAATTTTCATGATAGATACTCAAGACTCATGTATAAACAAAATGTAATTGTCAGGTTTTACTGTTATATCAAGTTTTATCATAGCAGTTTTTATAAAATAATCTTTCTAAAAGATTATTTTTATAAATCTTTTTTTATAAATTATTATTTTTATAAAATATTTTATAAAATATTTATATTTTTATAAATTATTTTTATAAATCTATTTTATAAATCTTATTTTATAAATCTTTTATAAAATAATCTTTCTAAGAATTCAAGGCATAGATTGAAATCTCCCCTTTTTTCTTTTTCTTTTCTTTTTTTTTTTTTTTTTTGTGGTACGTGGGCCTCTCACTGCTGTGGCCTCTCCCGTTGCGGAGCACAGGCTCCGGACGTGCAGGCTCAGCGGCCATGGCTCACGGTCCCAGCCGCTCCGCGGCACGTGGGATCCTCCTGGACCAGGGCACGAACCCGCGTCCCCTGCATCGGCAGGCGGACTACCAACCACTGCGCCACCAGGGAAGCCCTTTTCTTTTTCTTAATATAAATTAACACAATTCCTGTTGACACTAGTAATTTGGCTAGGTAGTTGCGGGTCTCTTATAATTCTTCCATGATTTTTCTTATGTTACAACCCAGATCTTAAGTAAGCAAATAAGCCTACTTTCTTTGAGGAAAAAAAAAATCAAATTGTATTTTATAGCTGTAGCCTAAGCAGCAAGCAGAATTAATAATAGCCATTACCGTTAATACTGGCCAAAACCTATCTCTTGTGGGGGAGAAAGAAAGACTGATAAAGCAACTGATTACTTTCTATTTTGTCTAATCCTCCTATGCTGCAAAAGTGTATTTATGCAACACTCTATGATCATATGTTAGAAGAACTATTACTAGGCAATAGTAATATTAAAACAGCAGAGATTTTGATAAGTAAGCAATCTATGAAGATTGTCTTTTTACAGGAAACTGGCCCCAGCTAACTGGTATTTCAAGTTTTGGCTCTGGGGTGTATGTATTGTGTGATGACAGCCAATTAAGCATTGTCAGTTTTATCCATCGATTGAATTTTTTTGTAACATTAACCATAAAAAAAATTAAATAGTTCCCAGGTATTTTTTCCCTTTAATTACTACTATGCATACAAATTACAATTTAAACTTATCTAAATACTTTGTATTAGACATAAAATAAACACACATAACTGTTTTGTTATTTCTAACTAGATAATGATCTGCATACTTCTTCAGCATCCTTGGGTACAGAAGATTCTCAAGTAAGTGTGTTTTTATAAATGTGAAGGAAGGAAAACTCATGAATATAACAATTTTATCTGGAAAATAGGGCATAGCTAGGTGGGCTATGATGGATATTGGTGTACCATAATTAAATTATGCTGTTTTATGATTCTTTGGAATATTTCGTTGGGGTAGTAAAGAGAACAAGAGAAATTATTCTTTTTGCATCTGTTTAGCTTACTTTAACTCCCTAGGTTTGTTTATAGTTTATCTGATCATCTTGGTCGACTACTTTTTCAGTTTCTATGGAAAAATGTACTTTTATTCTTCATTATGTCATCAGTTTTTGCACTCAGAGTAATTAATTACCTATATTTTATATTCCACTTTCTATTATTGTAAATTGTTGGTATAAATCATTCAAAGTAGACTCATGGTCAGTCCATACGACTCCTGAGGCTAAGATAGTTACTGTTAACTTTTCTTTAAATGGACCTCTAAACTGATATTCATGGTCTAGATTTGGTATCTTAATTGATTAAGGTAGAAACCTAATTATTTTTTAATACATACAGACAGCAGCAGCCTCCCTGGCATAGGCCTGTGTCTTTACTGTCACTGGTACGGGGTGGGCAGAAGGAAGGAGGTTTCCTTTTCTGATGTCACAGCAGCAGAATAGGGGAGTTCCTTCTTGCCTCTAGAGCCAGGTTTCCCAAATTGGGTTCCATGGAATACTTGTTCTAAGATGCAGTTTATGATAAAAAGGATTCTAAGGTCAGTTAAGTTGGGTAAACCCTGTGTCCTATTCCTCTCTTAGAGATTCACTGTTATATTAGAATAATAAAGGTGCTGAGAAGTTCTGCATATTAAAGAAAGTTTGATCTATTGATTCTTAAATTTATCAACAAAAATAACAAAATACCTCATCTCTTGTCCCTTAGTATACATTAATAATCTGCTTCTTATGCTTCAAAAGGAAGAAGTCTGTCTCTATTGATATCATATACTGAATTAAGAGAATGTGTATAAGGGCAGGTTCAGTTAACTTCTTCATCTTTGCTTAAGATGGCAACTCTGAATAGAAGTAATTCAAGTTCCATGTTGTTTTTTAGACCATGTTAAAGCTCCATAACTTCTTGAGGTCACATGTAAAAGTGCATAAACTACTGTTTCACCAGTATAAGAAATCTATAAATTAAAAAAAAAATGAAGTTGGCTCACTTTAGATGATGAAAAGAACTCTTATTTGAAATTTCAATTTTAAAGTTATTTGAAACATTTTCTATTTCTTTTTTTTTTTAATTTATTTATTCGGTTGTGCTGGGTCTTAGTTGCATCTCGTGGGCTCCTTAGTTGCGGCTTGTGGGCTCCTTAGTTGTGGCTCGTTGGCTCCTTAGTTGTGGCAGGTGGGCTCCTTAGTTGTGGATTGAGGGCTCCTTAGTTGTGGTTTGAGGGCTCCTTAGTTGTGGCTTGCTGGCTCCTTAGTTGCGGCACACGGGCTCCTTAGTTGTGGCATGCAAACTCTTAGTTGCGGCATGCATGTGGGATCTAGTTCCCTGACCAGAGATCGAACCCAGGTCCCCTGCATTGGGAACACAGAGTCTTAGCCACTGTGCCACCGGGGAAGTCCCTATTTGAAACATTTTAAAGAGTAACTGAATATTAATTTATTCACACTAGCTTTAATTGCAAAGTCGTAAAAATTCATGTTATTTCAGAGTCCTGAGATGAATATGTCAGTACCAAAGAAAATGTGTAAAAGGTATGTACATGCTATAATAATAGAGTCTTTTCAGATACATAGGTTTACTTCATATAGGAATATATACATCTTGATTTCTTCCTGTGATTTTCATAGGCCATGCATTCTCATACTAGACTCCTTGAAAGCTGCTTCTGTACAAAACACAGTCCAGAATTTACGAGAGTAAGTAATGACAATTTTACTAAAATCTCAACAATTTTTAAGTTGCCTTAAGAATTACTGAAAAGATTATATCAGGAATTATATTTTATTATTTATTTAGATGAGGCCTGTAAATCTAATTAATAACAAATATCCCCATTATGTATAAAATATTTCTCAAGGATTATATCAAAAGTCAATTTGGAATTTGTATTCGCAATTGAACAAAAGTCATAATTTTACAAAGGAGCACTGCAAATATTAGTGGTTGTCAAAAGTTAACACTTTAGAAAAAAATAAGAACTCTTTTACATTCTTATTTTGTGTGTGCATGTGTGTTTGTAATTTTTAAATTTCCTACAGGATCTGGAAAAAACTAGCAACTAAAGTTTAAAAATAATTTGTTTAGTTTACTTTGTAATATAAGTGACTTATGTATATGATTTGTGAAAGTTGAGTTGTTGAAAAAAGTCTGGCTTTTAGTTTGAAACTCAGATGATTTTATTTAAAGTAGCACTTTTGAAGCCTCATATTATAATTTGTGCTGTTAAGGTTTAAGTCTTTTGAAATGTGGCTGGAGGCCATATATTTGGCAGCAAGTGTTTTTCCATTTTTGTGAAATTGTTGCATAATAGTAAAGAAATTTCTACTCGAGTCACTCTACTTTTTGATGATTTAAGGTATTTAGAGGTAGAGTGGGAAGTTAAACGAAAAACTCATCGTGAATTCAGCAAAACAAACATGGTGGACCTATGCCCTAAAGTTCCTAAACAAGATAATAGCAGTGATTGTGGAGTATATTTACTGCAATATGTGGAAAGCTTCTTTAAGGTATGTAAAGACATAAATACGTTTTTTATTCACAATTACCAGCATATAACCACAAATTACTGGGCAAGCAAAGAAGCAGGAAAATGTTAGAGGTAATCAAGAAATAAGAAAAAAAAAGGCATAGAACCATATATAACCCAGATATTGGAGTTGGAAGATAAGAACTTTAAAATGATTTGATTAATATGTTGGAGAAAATAGTCAAAGATAAACAAAATGGATGAAAATGGAATCTGCTAAAAAAAAAGTCAAGTGGACATTCTCGAACTGAAAATGCATAATGATATATCTGAAATTAAGAACTTACTGTATGGGTTTGATAACAGACTGAATAAAGCAGAAGACAGATAAGGGAACTTTAAAAAAGGACAATAGAAAGTATCTCACTGTAGCTCAGAGAGGAAAAAGAATGTAAAGAAGAGAACAGAGCATAAGAGACAAGTGTGATACAGTCAAAAAGTCTAATTTACATGTAATTGGAGTTGCAGAAGGATTAGGGGTGGAGAGAGAAAATAAGGCAGACACAAATTTGAAGAAAAATTTTCAAAACTCAAAGACTTGTGTATTGAAGAAGCTCAGAAAACCATAAACTACATAAGTACAATGAGAAGTATGGGTATTATTTTCTAGCTCATCAGAGACTCTATAGGAACTGTAGCAATGTTAAAAAGAAATTTTAAATAGCAAGGGATCACTCTGCTTTTTGAACTGTTAGCTCATTACTTCAGTCATAACCAGTATTATTTATGAAGATGGGTATAGCAAAAGGTATTTTTGACCAGAAGCTTGTTTGGAGAATCCTTAAAGGTACTTTCAAAGCATGAGGGTTATAGTATGCAGTTATAACTTTTGGTATAATTGGGGAGGATTGATAATATACAGTAGAACATGGTACACATTATGGAAACCACTAAACATGTTATGCTGTTTTTTTTTCCTTTTTTATTCTAGACTGGAACTTCATTATAGGGTGACAGTTCTGGCCTTCTAATACTCTTTCCAAGAGATTTGATTTTGTTTTTAGATATCCAAAGTGCCTTATTACATGACATAGTCTGAGTCTGTTATATAATTCTACTTTATGTAGCCTCAGTCAGTAGAACATACTTCTAACATAGGTGGTAGCACCACTTAAGATTGCTGGGGGGAAAACCTCAGAACACTAAATCTTGTGTTTCACAAATTTGTGCACTAATATAACAGAGTGTGGATTGAAGAAAATAGGTTTCAGGTTGACCACTCAAAACCTGTGGAACTTTGTAACTAGGCCATAAGAAATACAATTTTAATTCTAATAAAAACACATGCACAGTTAAATCTCCACTGAGATTTGCCCCTAGAATCACAGTCAGTCCTTCATTTCAGCTTTAAACTCTGGGACTCCTAATTTCTTCTTTAAGATGTAAGTCCTTCTTACATCTGGCTTCTAATAGTTTCATCAAATTTGTAAACATGATCTAGGGGTAGTCTTATTCAGCAGTTACTCATTTATTTTTTTAAACACAGGCAGAATTGTCTTTGTAGTTGCAACTTGCAACTTCCTTATTAAGCTTAACGTAATGGAAAATATATCAGTTCCTTAAGCCACTAAATTGGCTATTTCGTGGACTAAAAGAAGGTACTTCTGCAGGATTTTCTATTTTTTATGTGAGATTCTTCATATACTGCTAAGGCTTCCTCTTCGTTTCAATAGTTTCAAAATATTAACATGTTGGAAAAAATTGTGTTCAAACCAGCCTGACTTCTGCATTGTACTGAATCATTCTCTGTTTACTAATTCTCTTTGCACTAATTCACTTAAACATGCATTGTAGCATAACATATGGTGTTTAATTTTGATGTTCAGTAGTTAGCAGTTTAATGAAAATGTTCTAAAATTGATTGTGGTGATGGTTGCCCAACTCTGAATATACTGAAAATCATTCAGTTGAATACTTTAGGCAAATTGTATGTTATGTGAAATATATCTCAGTAAAGCTGTTATTTAAAAAAGTTAGCAATATCTCATTTCTTATAAAAATGAGCTTAAAACAAATTTGAATTATACTGCTAAAGTGATTGCACTCTGTCTTTTCTCTCATTAGGATCCTATTGTTAACTTTGAGCTTCCAATTCATTTGGAGAAATGGTTTCCTCGTCATGTAATAAAGACCAAACGGGAAGATATTCGAGAGCTCATTTTGAAACTTCATTTACAGCAACAGAAGGGCAGCAGTAGCTAGTTAATCTGTACAAACATGACACAGATGTTCTATACGATTACTGGAAAGCTGCTTATCAGCATTTGTGTTAGCCAGCTCACAGAGAAGAAAATAACTTGCAGTAGTTTTATAAGTCACTGTACATTATTTAAAATATACAAGATATAATATTAGGATTGTTAGGATCTCATAGATGGAGTGGAAATGGGGGTGATATAGATAAAGTCATTAGATAGAAATTAAAATTTCATAAATATTTGATATTTTTCTGATTAAATATGCTTGGATTATGCAATAGCATATGTAATGTGGGAATGTTTTTATAGATAATAAAACTATGTGATCTGTACTTCCACATAACTGGGAGTTGAAGGGAGTTAGGTCCTCCCTGGTGCCAGCCCCAGTGCTTGTCAAATTCGTTGACAAGTCACATTATATTGTAATTCTATTCTTTGCAGCTCAAGCATGCAATATGAATACTGTGTATTTTTTTTTTTAAAGAATTTAGTATCAAGGCTTCAGAAAATGCCATTTACGGCATCCCTTCTGTATAGTGTGAGAGAAGACATAATGTTAGGAAGGTGATAAAAATTCACTCATTCAATGCGCAGCTTATTTTTCTCAGTTGCTAAGTGGAACCATTACTCTATTCTAATTGTTGCTTGTTTTCCATTTCTTTTGATGTCATGTGTGGGGATCTGAGAATTTAGTTCATTCATTCAGAGTGAAATTTGGAAGAAAAATTTAGCTATCCAAAATAGGTTTTTAAAAATTGTATATGTAGCTTAACTTAGTTTATTTGAGGTATAGCTATATAAATATTGACTTCTGTCCTATTCTGACATCCCAGAATATATGTACACAGTTTCTGTAAGTATAGAAGATAAAATTGGTGACTTCATAACTTTAAAAAAATATCCTCAAAGTCTTCTATATTAATCGTTAGGACTAAATACATAATTTTATAGCTGTTTACCCAGTATTCATCTGCAAAAGCCAGATTGCTCTCATTGCTTTTGTATTTTTATAAGGACATGTGATCCCCATGGAGCATAAGTTTTTGTTAAACATTCAGGTAACAGTTCTGAATTGATGTGATGATGGTGGTATTACATATGATTAAACACTTCATAACTTTCTAATGTTATCAGGAATATTTTGAGGGGATAATTATATTGTATTTTCTCAGACAAGAAAAATGTTTTTTAATCTTCTGTTTTAAGCATCTCTTTACACTGTTACTGTATATAAAGCAGTGAAGCAAAGGCAATTTAAGATGAAGCTAAAAGTCGGAACATTTTATTTCAAAATCTTGTGAATTGAGGTTGTCAGTTAAGCCTTAGTGTCCTTAAGTTTCTGTTAATCTTGTCATCATCTTTATATTGTTCAAGATATTTGTCCTTTGGAGATTTCCTATAAAGATGGTTATAATTACATGTTTCATTCCCAATTTCTGTGGGGGGGGAGGGGATTTTTTAGATGACTTAATTATTTTGTATATCTAATTTTGGGAAAGCAAGTATCTAATACATCTCCTTGTGACTTCTTAACTTTTTTGTTTGTATGTTGTTCAAAGACACCTCTGTTCTTTACCATGTTTTGAAGATTGTTTAAAATTCATTTTCCTAAATTCATATGGAAATAATGCTTTGAGAATATCAACATTTTATATTAAACATGTTTCCAATTCATTAAATTGAGGTGTAATTTTTTTCCTTAAGAAATGTGAGCCATTCTTAGAAATAGATTTTAAATTGTATGTTACTCAGTGCATGTCATATAATTGATGCTTAGATTAATTTTTCTGTTTTAGCAGACATGTGGTAATTTTGGTAGTTCAGGGAACATTTTTTGAGCATCTACTACTAGCAGGCAATGTACAAGGTAGAAAAAACGGAATGACAGCTCTTATTCCTAAGTCATTTATAGCCTAATGGGAGAAATGGACATATGAACAGTTTTAATATGCCTGTTAGAAACAATCATAGAGTTTTTTGGGAGCACAGGAGGGTGTTGAGCCTTCGGGTTTGTGTGTGTGTGTGTGTGTGTGTGTGTGTGTGTGTGAGAGAGAGAGAGAGAGAGAGAGAGAGAGAGAGAGAGCGCGAGAACGAGGAGATAGTGAGAGGTGGTAGAGAGGTAGTAAGAGGGTTGTCACTAGACAGGGAAAGCCTTTTTAGAGAAGATAATACTGTTTCTCACAACTCTTGGGATAAAAAAATGGTAGCTCTTTTTTTTAAGAAAAAGTTTAATACCTCTTAAAATCAGCTTTTGTGTGTGTGTGTGTTAGGGGGAAAATAGGTCTAGACTTATCATACAGAGCCCTTTCTAATTTGATTCCAGTCTACATTCTGTCCTCATCTTTCCACTGTCACCTACTTTTTAGTCATATAAAGTTATTAATTTATGCTTTAATTACTTTTAGCTTAACACCAAGCTTAAGCCCTTTCTTAATAGGAAATTATCTTGTGTTTTCTTTCTTTCAATACTATTTCTTTGGAAAAGTACTAAGCTAAAATGAATGTGAAATGTCTTTTGTATTCTATATATATATCTTTTATTGTGAAAATGACCTCTAATTGTTGAACTGTCTGGACTGGGAGAACTGTGAGTAGACATGCATACCCCAAAGCCCTCCTTGACCAGAACTTTTTAAAACTCTTTAGGAAAACCTGGGCCCCTTCTTCCCTCTGTAGAGTCTCTTGTAACTAACCTTGTCCTTATGGAACTTTGCAAACTTTGCCCAGGGGCTGTTAAAAGACTTGGTTCTGTGTGTATGAGGCTTTCTTATGCTGGTGTGGTTTGCACCCACCCAGGTGGTCTGTACTCTTACAACTGAGTTCGTCCCTTTTGGAAACTGGAGAAATCAGGATCTGGGCTAGTTTAGGATTCTGAAGAGAAATGTGCTTTAGATCTTTACAAAACATTTTTTTTTTCCAGAGAACTTCACCAGAGGTACATAAGATATAAATTCATTGCTATTTGATAGTAAATCCTAGCTTCCACAGAATTAAATTGACTAATTTAATTCCTTTCTACTAGATTTATTTGATAAAAACAGCTGCCCTAATACAAAATTTTTATCTGGTCCCCCATTGTGGTAAAGATAAAAAAAAGTTTCCTTTCTTGGTTAAGAATTACTCACGTAGATAAAGCCACTGGGCCTCATGTGTAATAGCAAATTAAGCAACAAAGTTATTATTATGTAGCTACCATTTATATTGTGTGCTTAGTAGGTGCCAGGTACTTTTCTAAGCATTTTCTGTGTGTTAACTAATTTAATGCTCACAATATCTCTATCATGAGTTAGCTTTACTATTCCTATCCTATTTTATAGATAAGGAAGGAGAAGTAAGTGGTTACAGTGAAAGATTTTCAAATTTTTTAATCGAGGGAAATTTACAAGAAACGGCACCAAGAAAACTAACTTTATTTTGTATGTAGCTCTGTATTTCGGACATAGACAGGTATAGTCAGCCTGGGTGTTTTATGCTTAAAAATCATAGGTTGTAGAAGAACCCAGAGAACATGTGAATCTATCAGGTTTGACTAATAGATTGAGAAAAGTTGTAAAATTCAGTGAATTATATGTGTAACATTATTATTATTTTTGGAAACATTTTTAAGTGGAGTGCTCATTAAAGGCAAGGAGAGTGTTAATAAAGAGCTTAGCTGGCTAGATTAAAGAAATTGTCTCTCCCCATCTGTCCTAATTAGCTTATCTCTCCTGCTTTCATAGCATGCTGGTTATTTCAGAAAAGAAGTGAGAGGTACTTTGAAAGGACACCATTTTTATTTAGCCAATTTATAATGATTTTGGAATGGTTGTCAATTTTTGAACATAAACTGTTTAAATATTAGACCTTTTCTGTAAAAATTTGTTACTGGAAGTTTCAGGCCTTTGGGTGCTCAATTAAGGATTTTGGCCTCTTTCTTGGTTTTGGCTCAAATGATTATGTTTCCTCATTTTGGGAAGATTTCTCTGGGTATTCTGATATTTGTCCTGATAGAAGGAAACCTTCCATCATTAACAGGTATTTAAAAATCTACATTATTTTTTATCTTTAGATCTGAAGTATATTTTCTCTAAAAATAACATTGTTTGATATGACTGCTGTAAGAAATTGAACCAAATATTACTCTAGTCTTTGATATTGCTTCATTTAAACTGTATGAAAATCTCTCCAATAATACTGGTTTTCCTCTTCATTAGTAATTCTTGGTTCAAAGCTTACTTCCTCTTATTTCTTGTGTTGAAATTGGATGTATACTTGATTTCAATAACTAACAATCTTGAAATAAAGGACTAGGAATTAAATGGAGAAAAACTTGAATGCTTTACTTCTCCCCTCCTTAAGCACACATGTCTATAATTCGAGCATTGAGTTCAAAATCCAAATGTGGTGCAAATGTCAGTTTTTCTTCATTTGTTACCTTTCATTCTATGTCTCCGTTCATCATCAGAAGCTTTGTTTATGCTTTCACTCTGTAGCACAAACCTACTTATCTTTAGAAGAGAGCCAAGAACCCAAGAGTACAGTTTCTTTTCTCCTGACTGACTCAGAATCCACAGACTCTTCTCTGTCTATCGAAAAGAAACAACCTATGGACCACAGAGAAACTGAGAGACAGTGGTTGCTCAGAAGAAAGCGATCTACTCTGTTTCCTAATGGTGTGAAAACCTGCCCAGATGAAAATGTTACAGAGGCTATGGCAAACCATGTGAAATATTTTAAAGTCCGAGGTAAGCAAACATTCAAACCCTTGGGCTCTATGATAAAATTCAAACATAGTTCTAAAACAGTTGTTGTATTTGAACATTATAGTTCAAAATTTGTGATGCTTTAGATAGAGACTGAGCCAAATATTGTCTGTCTACTAGCCATGGAAAAGACTTGCTAAGAGTATGGTATTTATACAGCTTCAGAGGAAAGTTTACATTATTTTAAGAGAGGACATGGTTTAAAATTTTTGAAGCACTTCAAAAATACCAGTTTATGTTTCTGGATAAATTAATTATAACTTTTACTTCTGCATTACAGTAATTTGTCTAAATATACCCACAAAAGATGTTAACTAAGATATACTTAACCTACTTGGCTAATTAGTTATTTTATATACATGGAAATATGATCAATTTCTATATTTTATAGTTTAGCCATTCTACAGATTCAAGCTATTCTAGTTGTTATACACAAAACTTTTTACCTCTCAAATGGTGGCAGTTCTCACAATGGACCCTAAAGCAACAAAACTAGGAGTTTATTTTAATTTTTTTCATCTTTAAAAATTAGTTTTTATTGGAGTATAGTTGCTTTACAATGTCGTGTTAGTTTTTTCTGTACAGCAAAGTGAATCAGCAATACATATACATATATCCCCTCTTTTTTGGATTTCCTTCCGATTTAGGTCACCACAGAGCATTGAGTAGAGTTTCCTGTGCTATACAGTGGGTTCTCCTTAGTTATCTATTTTATACATAGTAATGTATATGTGTCAATCCCAATCTCCCAATTCATCCCACTCCCCCTTCCCCCTTGGTGTCCATACATTTGTTTTCTACATCTGTGTCTCTATTTCTGCTTTGTAAATAAGTTCATCTGTATCATTTTTCTAGATTCCACATATAAGCAATATTATATGATATTTGTTTTTCTCTTTCTGACTTACTCTGTATGACAGTCTCTAGGTCCATCCACATCTCTGCAAATGGCACTATTTCATTCCATTTTATGGCTGAGTAATATTCCATTCTATATATATCTACCACATCTTCTTTATACATTCCTCTGTTGATGGACATTTAGGTTACTTCCATGTCCTGGCTATTGTAAATAGTGCTGCAGTGAACATTGTGGTACATGTATCTTTTTGAATTATGGTTTTCTCCAAGTGTATGCTCAGGAGTGGGATTGCCGGGTCATATGGTAGTTCTATTTTTAGTTTTTTAAGGAACCTCCATACAGTTCTCCATGGTGGCTGTATCAGTTTACATTCCCACCAGCAGTATAAGAGGGTTCCCTTTTCTCCACACCCTCACCAGCATTTATTTTTGTAGATTTTTTGATGATGGCCATTCTGACTGGTGTGAGGTGATGCCTCATTGTAGTTTTGATTTGCATTTCTCTGATAATTAGTGATGTTGAGCATCTTTTCATGTGTTTGTTGGCCATCTGTATATCTTCTTTGGAGAAATGTCTATTTAGGTCTTCCACCCATTTTTTGATTGGGTTGTTTGTTTTTTTGATATTGAGCTTCATGAGCTGTTTGTATATTTTGGAGATTAATCCCTTGTCCATTGCTTTGTTTGCAAATATTTTTTCCCATTCTGAGGGTTGTCTTTTCATCTTGTTTATGGCTTCCTTTGCAGTGCAAAAGCTTTTAAGTTTCATTAGTTCCCTTTTGTTCATTTCTATTTTTATTTTCATTACTTTAGGAGTTGGGTCAAAAAAGATCTTACTGCGATTTATGTCAAAGAGTGTTTTGCCTATTTTTTCCTCTAAGAGTTTTATAGTGTCCAGCTTTACATTTAGGTCTTGAATCCATTTTGAGTTTATTTTTGTGTATGGTGTTAGGGAGTGTTCTAATTTCATTCTTTTACATGTAGCTGTCCAGTTTTCCCAGCACCACTTATTGAAGAGACTGTCTTTCCTCCATTGTATATCTTTGCCTCCTTTGTCATATATTAGTTGACCATAGGTGTGTGGGTTTATCTCTGGGCTTTCTGTCCTGTTCCATTTATCTATATTTCTGTTTTTGTGCCTGTACCATACTGTCTTGATTACTATAGCTTTGTAGTATAGTCGGAAGTCCGGGCACCTGATTCCTCCAGCTCCATTTTTCTTTTTCAGGATTGCTTTGGCTATTTGAGGTCTTTTGTGTTTCCATACAAATTGTGAAATTTTTTGTTCTCATTCTGTGAAAAATGCCATTGGTAATTTGATAAGGATTGCACTGAATCTGTAGATTGCTTTGGTCAGTACAGTCATTTTCACAATATTGATTCCTCCAATCCAAGAACATGCTATATCTCTCCATCTGTTTGTGTCATCTTTGATTTTTTTCATCAATATCTTATAGTTTTCTGAGTACAGGTCTTTTGCCTCCTTAGGTAGGTTTATTCCTAGGTATTTTATTCTTTTTGATGTGATGGTAAATGGAATTGTTTCCTTGATTTCTCTTTCTGATCTTTCATTGTTAGTGTTTAGGAATGCAAGAGATTTCTGTGCATTAATTTTGTAACCTGCAACTTTACCAAATTCATTGATTAGCTATAGCAGTTTCCTGGTGGTGTCTTTAGCATTTTCTATGTATAGTATCATGTCATCTGCAAACAGCAACAGTTTTACTTCTTTTCCAATTTGGATTCCTTTTATTTCTTTTTCTTCTGTGATTGCTGTGGCTAGGACTTCCAAAACTGTGTTGAATAATAGTGGTGAGAGTGGACATCCTTGTCCTGTTCCTGATCTTAGAGGAAACGCTTCAGTTTTTCACTATAGAGAATGATGTTTGCTGTGGGTTTGTTGTATATGGCCTTTATTATGTTGAGGTAAGTTCCCTGTTTCCCTACTTTCTGAAGAGTTTTTATCATAAATGGGTGTTGAATGTTGCCAAAAGCTTTTTCTGCATCTATTGAGATGATCATATGGTTTTTATTCTTCAGTTTGTTAATATGGTGTATCACATTGTTTGATTTGCATATACTGAAGAATCCTTGCATCCCTGGGATAAATCCCATTTGATCATGGCGTATGATCCTTTTAATGTGTTGTTGGGTTCAGTTTGCTAGTATTCTGTTGAGGATTTTTGTGTCCATGTTCATCAGCGCTTTGGCCTGTAATTTTCTTATTTTGTGATATCTTTGTCTGGTTTTGATATCAGGGTGATGATGGTGGCCTTGTAGAAAGCTTGGGAGTGTTCCTGTGTAATTTTTTGGAACAGTTTCAGAAGGACAGGTGTTAGCTCTTCTCTAAACATTTGATAGAATTCTCCTGTGAATCCATTTGGTCCTGGACTTTCGTTTGTTGGAACACTTTTTATTTTATATTGAAGTATAGTTGATTAATAATGTTGTGTTAGTTTCAGGTGTACAGCAGAGTGATTCAGTTATACATGTATCTATTTTTTTTTCAAATTCTTTTCCCATTTAGTTTGTTACATAATTATTTTATTTTCAATTAAACAGTGTTATCCTTGATCTCATACCCTTTTATTATATTAATTCATTCTCTGTTCCTTGTATTTACTAACCAGAATTGGTTAATTGACCATAATATATCCCTTAGATATTTGAAGGATTCCCAAACTTTGCTTTTTGCTGCTCAAGAGCCAATAAAAAGCCATAATATGGATGCGATGCTAGTAAATTGAAGTGGATATAGATAATGAAATGATAGTGAAATCAGGATTGTTCATTCATGCATGTATTCAACAAATGTTTATTGATCATTTACTATTTTCCAGGGATTGGGCTATATAAACCTTCAGTCTGAGCTGCTACTTTGTCTTCTTCTTTATTTTCCTCTATGTTGTCCTTTCTGTCCTCCTTCCTTATCAAAGCAAATGCTTTTAAAATAAAAAATTTAATATCAGATATTACATATATTTATATGTTTGATTTTTTTAGTTTCTTAAAGTGGCACAGTATGTTAGAACTTATTTTTTCAGAGTGTATTTATATCTCTTGGTTATATTTTGGACTATCAAACTTACTAAGCAATAAACTTTTTTTTCACTTTTTAAGTGGAAGTCCATTGACCTGGCCTTTTGTGAGTAGGGCATATTCCAGAAGTGGGAAATTCCAAAGAGAGTGGGAAGAGAAAAAGGAACTGAAGATGAATGAGAATGAGTGTTTAATATATCAAAATATGATTTCTACTACCTGGATTTTTATGTAATATTACTTTAAAATAGGTAAGAATACCAGAATACCTAGATAGCTTCTGGTTAAATAGTGAAGAGGAAATAAGCAATCATTTAAGGAATATGATTATGTCTTTTAATTTCTTTGCCCTTGTGTTTATACATTCAAGAGACGCTATTGAAACAGAAGCCAACCAAAAGAAAAATAAAGCATTCCTTGAATAATTGACTTTAAAATACAGATTCTGTGAATGAGATCATTGGAAAGGGACCTCAAAGCTAAAATGATTGACACAGCACATCAAGATTATAACAATGTTGATATAGCTGTTACTGTCATGATAAAGAGTAAATATTTTATTTGTTATGTTTTGAAATTTAGGAAAAATGAATATTTCAACATAGGTCTTGATTTGGAAGAGATTCGGAAGAGATAATTGGATTATGCCCTTAGAACCAATTGTTTTGAGATTGGAGGAAAAGATCCACTCACTGTCCAACCAGGAATCTTTGGTTTTTCCACCAAGCTAATTCAGTGTAATGGTTTGCTCAATTTTTCCTTCATAGATAATTTGGTATCAGTTGCTAGTTGGTATAACACATTTGAAAAATATCTCCATTTAAGCAAGAAGCAACTGAATTTAACCTAGTCATTTGTGAAATTAAAGAGATATTTAGGGTGCTTGGAGTAGGAAGTAATAGTATCCCCCTTTAAAAAATTGTATTAGTAGTTGGACCTTTTAAAATATAGCTTTAAAAGGAAACCGTAAACAAGAAGAAAAGACAGCCCTCAGAATGGGAGAAAATATTTGCAAATGAACCAACTGACAAAGGATTAGTCTCCAAAATTTACAAGCAGCTCATGCAGCTGAATATCAAAAAACAACCCAATCCAAAAATAGGCAGAAGACCTAAATAGACATTTCTCCAAAGGAGATATACAGATTGCCAACAAACACATGAAAGAATGCTCAACATCACTAATTATTAGAGAAATGCAAATCAAAACTACAATGAGGTATCACCTCACACCAGTCAGAATGGCCATCATCAAAACTACAAACAGTCAATGCTGGGGAGGGTGTGGAGAAAAGGGAACCCTCTTGCACTGTTGGTGGGAATGTAGATTGGTACAGCCACTATGGAGAATAGCATGGAGGTTCCTTAAAAAACTAAAAATAGAACTACCATATGACCCAGCAATCCCACCACTGGGCATTTACGCTGAGAAAACCATAATTCAAAAAGAGTCATGTACCACAGTGTTCATTGCAGCTTTATTTACAATAGCCAGGACATGGAAGCAACCTAAGTGTCCATCGACAGATGAATGGATAAAGAAGATGTGGCACATATATACAATGGAATATTACTCAGCCATATAAAGAAACAAAATTGAGTTATTTGTAGTGAGGTGGATGGACCTAGAGTCTGTCATACAGAGTGAAGTAAGTCAGAAAGAGAAAAATGAATACTGTGTGCTAGCATGTATATATGGAATCTAAAAAAAAAAAAAAATGTTTCTGAAGAACCTAGAGGCAGGACAGGAATAAACACACAGATGTAGAGAATGGTTTTGAGGACACAGGGAGGGGGAACGGTAAGCTGGGACGAAGTGAGAGTGGCATTGACATACATACACTACCAAAAGTAAAATAGATAGCTAGTGGGAAGCAGCTGCATAGCACAGGGAGATCAACTTGGTGCTCTGTGACCACCTAGAGGAGTGGGATAGGGAGGGTGAGAGGGAGACGCAAGAGGGAGGAGATATGGGGATATATGTATATGTATAGCTGATTCACTTTGTTATACAGCAGAAACTAACACACCATTGTAAAGCAATTATACTCCAATAAAGGTGTTAAAAAGAAATATGTGGCTTTATTAGGGTATACATTGGTAGATTATAAACTGCACATATTTAAAGCATAGAATTTGATTTGTTTTGACAAATGTATTTATCCTTGAAGTTATCACTACAATCAAGATAATGAATTGTCAATTACCTCCAAACATTTTCTCATGTGCCTATATAATCCCTTCCTCCCTCAGCACCTCCCTTGACCTCAGTGCTGAGGCAACCACTAATCTGCTTTCTATTACTATGTATCGTTTGCATTTTCTACACTTTTTCTACTATGTATCGTTTGCATTTTCTACATATTTTCAATGTCCTCATACTGTTTACTCTTTTTTTTTTGTCTAGCTTCTTCTAATCAGTTTGTTTTGCGACTCATCCATGATTTTTTTGTGTATCAGTAGTTTGTTACCATTTACTGTTGAGTATTATTCCATTTTATGGATATACTGCATCTTGGGATATTTGGGTGCTTTTCAGTTATTGGGGATTACGAGGAAAGCTGTCATGAACGTTTTTGTACAATTTTTTGTGTGAACATATGCTTTTTATATCTGTTGGTTAATAGGAGTGTAGTGGGTGGGTCACATGATAGCTCTATGTTTAACTTTTTAAGAAATTGCCAAAACTGTTTTCCAGTGTAGTTGTACCAACAGCTGTATATTGGGATTCCAATTTTTCCGCATCTGTGCAGCGCTTGGTATAGTCAGTCCTTTTAAACTGTAACCATTCTAGTAGATATGAAGTAACATCTATTGTGGTTTTAACTTGCCTTTTCTTGATGGCTAATGATGTTGAGCACTTTTTCATGTGCTCATTTGCCATTTGTATATCTTTTTTGGTGAAGAGTCTATTCGAATATTTTGCTCCTTTAAAAAAATAATTGGATTGTTTGTTTTATTATTGAGTTGTAAAAGTTCTTTATGTGTTCCAAATACCAGTTCTTTGTCAGATATATGTTTTGCATAAATTTTCTTCCAAGGTTTGGTTTGTCTTTTTATTTTCTTAACAATGTCTTTTGAGGAACAGAAGTTTTAAATTTTGATAAAGTCCAATTTATCAGTTTTTTTTTTTTTTTTTTTGCGGTACACGGGCCTCTCACTGTTGTGGCCTCTCCCATTGCGGAGCACAGGCTCCAGACACGCAGGCTCAGCGGCCATGGCTCACGGGCCCAGCCGTTCCGCGGGCACGTGGGATCTTCCCGGACCGGGGCACGAACCTGTGTCCCCTGCATTGGCAGGCGGACTCTCAACCACTGCGCCACCAGGGAAGCCCTATCAGTTTTTTTTTTGCATCATGCTTGCTTTTGGTGTTGGATCTAAATTTGCTTAGCTCAGAACCACAAAGACTTTCTCTTGTTTTTTCTGATAGAAATTTTATAATTTTTAGGTTTTACATTCAGGTCTATGATCTACTTTGAGTTAATTTTTGTATTTGATGTATATGGATCAAAGTTAAATTTTTTTGCTTTTGCATAGCCAGTTGTTTCAGCATCATTTATTAAAAATATTACCTTTCCTTGCTGCTGAACATTTGTTGAAATTCAGTCTTCTGTATATGATGGGTCTATTACTTCACTTTTCATTCTTTTTTTTTTTTCGGTACGCGGGCCTCTCACTGCTGTGGCCTCTCCCGTTGTGGAGCGCAGGCTCAGTGGCCATGGCTCACGGGCCCAGCCGCTCCGCGGCATGTGGGATCTTCCCAGACCGGGGCACGAACCCGTGTCCCCTGCATCGGCAGGCGGACTCTCAACCACTGCGCCACCAGGGAAGCCCACTTTTCATTCTTTTACACAGATCTCTTTGTCTGTTTTTATGCCAGTACCTAACTGTCTTGATTACTGTGAGCTTTATAATAAGTCTTTGAGTAAGATAGTGCAAGTCCTTCAACTTTGTTCTTTTTAAAATTTGTTTGGTTATGCTAGGTCCTTTGTCTTCCATATAAATATTATAATCATCTTGCCAATTTGTACACAAGAGGCTACTGGGATTTTGATTGGGATTGTGTTGAATTTATTGATCAATTTGCAAAGAATTATAATCTTAACAATATTGACCCTTCTGATCTGTGGATATATCCCTCCATTTATTTAGATCTCTGTCAGTTTCTCTCAACAGTGTTTTGTAATTTTCAGTGTATAGATCTTACACATCTTTTTATCAGATTTATTTCACTTTTTTCATGCTATTGTTAACACTATTTAAAAAAAATTTGGTCTCTGATTGTTCCTTGCTAGCATATAGACATACAACTGAGTTATGTGTATTGATCTTTTATTCTGTAACTTTGTTAAAATCACTTATTAGTTCTAGTAGCTTCTTAATATACTCCTTAAGGTTTTCTACATGGGTGATTATTTCATCTGCAAATAAAGATATAGTTTTACTTCTTATCTTCCAATTTGTATGCCTTTTATTTCTTTTTCTTGCCTTATTGCATCAAATTAACTGTTCCTCATGCTTTGGGCTCCACGATTCTGAAGGGAAATTATATTACCCTAAGAAAAAGACTTTGCTCCATTCTAGATTTCTGTGTACTAGATAAGATGCACAGCCTGAGTCCTAGTAACAGGATTAAAGACAGATTAAATGCCGGCATTTCCTTCTTCAGAATATTGTCATTACATTTACCCTTCCTCCACCCGTTTCCAGGACAAGTTTCTCTGCTAGAAGAGAGGCTTTTGTAGATTAGTTATCTTCTCGAAACTAGAAAGTTATCTCCAGTGTTAACTAAAGGCTACATGAAAATCATTTGACAAGGATAGGATTTCTGAACAAATAGGCCAAATAGAGAAGTATGTGGCATTTGTCTGTGGTGGAGTTTTGCCCTCCTTAGTACCTCTTTCCTTGAAATAGCCCTGATTTTGCTCTTGTCTGTACAGCCTGTACTGTCCTATCTAGATTTCCCCTCTCTGAGCTGCATGAATACTCCAGACTACCCCCCAATTCTCCTCCTGTATCAGAATGTAAGTGTTTTGAATTCTATTATTCTCAATTGGAAAACCACTGGATAAATTAAGGATGTGCAGTTGATCCTTGAACAACATGGGTTTGAAATGTGAGGGTCCCCTTCTACTCACATTTTTTTTGAGTAAATGCATACTGCAGTGTTATATGATCCAGGGTTGGTTAAATATGTGGATGTGCAACCGCGGATAAGGAGGGCTAACTGTAAAGTTATATGTGAATTGACTGCAGAGGGTCTGTGCCGCTAACTGCCACATTATTCAAAGGTCAAATGTATTACCTTTCTGGAGGGAATTGCATTTTTTATAGTTTTACTGAGATATAATTAACATACCAATTAATTCATTTAATGTATAGAATTCAATCGTTTTCCAGTATATTCACCGAAACGAGTAACTATCATCACACTCAGTTTAAGAACATTACATCACCTCAAAAAAAACTCCCACCCTTTAGATATCACTTTCTTACCACTCTGTCTCCCCTTCCCCTCCCCCCAGGACTAAGCAACCACTAATCTACTTTCTGTCTCTATAGAATTGCCTATTCTGGATTTGTCATATAAATGAGATAATATAATATATGGTCTTTTGTGACTGGCTTCTTTTACTTAGCATAATGTTTTCAAGGTTCATCCATGTTGTAGCATGTATGAGTAGTTTATTTTTTGTGGCCAAATAATAACATTCTATTGTATGGATACACCACTTTTTGTTTATCCATTTGTCAGCTGATGGATATTTGGGTTGTTTTCGTTTCTCTTGGGTGTATATCTAAGAGTAGAATTTCTGAGTCATACGTTTAACCACAAGAGGAATTTCCAGATTGTTTTCCAAAATAGATGTACCGTGCCCACCAGCAGTGTATGAAGGTTCTGATTTCTCCACATCTTTGCCAGCACTATAATTTCCTTAAAAAAAAGAAAAAATTACAACCATCCTAATGGGTGTGAAGTGGCATCTTGTGGTTTTGATTTGCATTTGTTTAATGACTAATAATGTTGAGCATCCTTTTATATGTTTCTTGGATTTGAATATCTTCTTTCAAAGAATGTCTTTAAATCCTTTGCCTTTTAAAAATTTGGGTTATTTATCTTGTTTTCATTGAGTCATAAGCAATCTTTATATATTCTCGATACAAGACCCTTATCAGACAAATGATCTGAAAGTATTTTCGTTTTCTTGATGGCGTCTTTCACAAAAGACAAAAGGTCTTTTTTTCACCATGCACAAAAGGTTTTGATTTTGATGAAGTCCATTTTATCTATTTGTTATTCTTTTGCAAAACTGTTTATGCTTTTCTGGGTCCAATTTCATATGAATTTTAGAATTAGCTTGTTAATTTCTGTAAAGAAACCAGGGTTCTGATAGGATTGCACTGAGTCTGCAGATCATTTTGAAGATACAGTTGGCCCTCTGTATCTGTGGGTTCTGCAACCACAGATTCAACCAACTGTGGATTTAGGATTGCCGTGTACACACTGCTATATTTAAAATGGATAACCAACAAAGACCCACTGTATAACATAGGGAACTGTGCTCAATATTATATAACAACCTAAATGGGAAAAGAATTTGAAAAAGAATAGATACATGTATATGTATAACAGAATCACTTTGCTGTACACCTGAAACCAACACAGCATTGTTAATCAATTATACCCCAATATAAAAAAGGTTAAAAACAAACAAAAAAAACTTGAAAAAAAATTCCAGAAAGTTCCAAAAAGCAGAACTTGATTTTGCCGTGTGCTGGCAACTATTTACATAACATTTACATTGTATTAGGTATTGTAAGTAATCTAGAGGTGATTTAACATATGCGGGGGTGTGTGCATAGGTTACATGCAAATACTACACCATTTTATATAAGGGAATTGACTATCTGAGGGTTTTGGTATCTGCAGGGGTTGGGGGTTTAACAATTAAATCTTCCAATTCACGAACATGGAAAGTTTTTCCATTTATTTATGTTGTCTTTAATTTTTTTTCAACAGTGTTTCATGGTTTTCAGAGTATAAGTTTTGTACTTTGTTTGTTACATTTATTCCTAAGTATTTTATTATTTTTGATGCTTTTGTAGATGGAATTGTTTTCTTAGGTTCATTTTTTGTTTGTTCATTGCTAGTGTATAGACATACAACTGATTTATATGTATTGATCTTGTATCCTGACACCTTGCTAAACTTGTTTATTCTGTAAGTTTTTAAGTGGATTTCTTAGAAGATTTTTTCAGGAAATGACATCCCCCAAAGCATAATTTGTAGGAGGCAGCTTATTGCTATTCTTCTGTGAATTCATGAGAGATGCCAAGGGAAGGCCTGCTATGAAACCTGGTATGATTTCTACACTTCTGGATGCTCCAGCTGCATTTTTCCTCACACAATAATGTTTTTCTAAGATTTTATGAAAATATTTTAAACATACAAAGTAGTTGAAAGAATAGTTTAGTGAACAACATAGTCTTACCACCTAGCTCTACAGTTAACATTTTATATTTGCTTTATCACATATCTATCTATCCAACCATCCTATTTCTTAGATGTATTTCATAAATTAAAGATATCATTTCATTTCCCTGTAGAACTTCAGCATGAATATCATTAACTAGAGCTTAATATTTGTTTACTTTTCTGAAGGTGGAATTTACGTAGAGTGAAATGCATAAATCTTAAGAATACCATTTGGTGAGTTTTGACTAATGCACACATTGGTGTAATCCAAACCTCTCTTAAATTTGGGGATAGTGCCACCACAGAAAGTTCCCTTATTCCCCTTCCAAGACAGTCCTCCCCTCTCAACTCCAACTACCAGGTGACCACTCTTCTAATTTTTTTAAACCATAGCTTAGTTTCACCTATCTAGGACTTTATATAAGTAGAATAGTATGAACTCTTTTGTGTAAGGCTTCTCTGACTCAGCCTTTTGAGATTCATTCATGTTTTTGCATGAATTAGTAATTTGTTCCTTTTGATTCCATTATGTGACCGTATGTTTGTTTATTTTCCTGTTGATGGATACCTGGGTTGTTTTCTTTTTTAAGTTATTATGAATAAAGCTGCTCTAGCATTGAACATAAGTCTTTCTGTGGATATGTGCTTACGTCTCACTTGAAGGAATACCTAGGAGGGGGGTTACTGGGTCGTAGGTTTGGTGTATATTTAGTTATATAAGAAACTACCAGTACTTTTTCCAAAGTGGTTGTACTATTTTTCATTCTTGCCAAAAATGAGGGTTGTGTTTGTTCCACATTCTCACCAAAATTTGATATTGTCAGTGTAAAAAATTTTAGCCTCCCTGGTTCATGTGTGGGTGGTTCAATTTCCATTTCTCTGAAGAGTGAATGACAGAGCACTTTTTCACATACTCGTTGACTCTTTGTATCTTGTCCTTTGTAAAGTGTCTGCTTCAGTCTCTTACATATTTTAAAAATTGGATTGTTTGCCTTTTTGTTAGGGAGTTGTAGAAATCCTTTAAATATCCTAAATACCAGTTCTTTATCAGATATATGTATTTTGAATATTTTCTGCCAGAGGTATGGCTTACCTATTCATTTTTATTAATAGCATCTTTGTTGAGCAGAAGTTTTTAGTTTTGATGAATTCTAATATCAGTTTTTTGTTTTTTCTTTTATAGTTGTTGCTTTCTGAGTCCTGTCTATGAAATCTTTGCTTATCTTCAGGTCATGTATATATTCTTCTGTGTTTTCTTTTAGGACCTTCAAAGTATTAGCTTTCATATTTCAAATTATTTTATTATGTATATTGTGAAGACGTTATTGAGATTTATTTTTTTCTCATAGATATATAGTTATTTGGTCTCACAGTACTTTTAATACTTTCTTTGAATCACCTCATTTCATAACCGGATCTTATAGATATTCGCTTTTTGTTTGTTTTTACCAACCCAGACTTTCATCTTTGCATTGTCTTCTGGTGTGTACTAAGCTGTCATTTGGAAGTTTAAAGAGGAAGAAAGGAAGAACTTGAATCTACAAGTGGTCACCTCTGCCTCAGTCTGTCTCTGTTGGAGTCTTCTGTATGCTGTAGGGTCAGAAGTTCTAAAGAACAGGATTTAGGATGTAGTTAGTTCACTGAAAAAGAAACTAAGTTTGCAACCAAAGGTTCATTCAATTTAACCCTGAAAAATCAGTTGATAGAGAAACTTTCAATATTCATATATTTTAATCTCTGTTAAAGCCTAAGAGGTTTTTTTAGTCTGAGACTCTTCTTCCATCAAATAACTGTTAGACAACCAGAATCCAATATGATAATAACATTTAATATTCATGTAGCACTGTAGTTTATAAAATACTCTCACAGATAAATTAAGTAAAGCAGTTATTATTCATCTCATTAAAAAAGAGAGATGAGTACATTGAAATGTTGACTGGCTAGGTCAGTTAACTCTCGGTTATCAAGCTAGTATACAGTGAGCCTAGGGCTAGAATTGAGATCCTTCTGACTCAGTGAGTTCAGGGCCTCTATCTCGATATGCTGGTAGATTAGCATTCAGTCCTCTTGAGATGAAAAACGATTTCCTTGATCTCTGTCCACTTAAATCCATCTTTCTCCCTTACCACCCTCCTCCTCTTCTCTCTCATCCCATCTGTTGTGCGCAGTGCCCTACATCAGGACACTGAAATGGTTACAGGATAGCAATACACTTAGTGCTGTATAAAATGTGCAGACAGCCTGTTTAGGGTCCTTTCAGAGTTGATGCTTTGAAATAACTTAGCAGATACATTAAATTAGCTTTCATTTTAATACAGCAGTATGTTTCTTCTGAATATCATTTTCTTTTCTTTTTAGTTCTCATATCTTTTAAAAAATTAATAGATTTTATTTTTTGGAGAAGTTTTAGGTCTACAGAAAAATTGAGCAGAAAATCCAGAGTTACGTATACTGCCACCCTTACACACACACACACACACACACATTTTTCCCTCTTATTGTGAGAACCCCAAAGTGCTTTCTCTAAAAATACCTCTCTGTTTGTTTTTCAGTATGCCAGGAAGCTGTCTGGGAAGCCTTCAGGACTTTTTGGGATCGACTTCCTGGGCGTGAAGAATATCATTACTGGATGAATTTGTGTGAGGATGGAATCACAACTATATTTGAAATGGGCACACATTTTAGTCAGTCTGTGGAACATAGAAGCTTAATTATGAAGGTAAATGTAGTAACAAGGGAAGAAATTACTGGACTGTTGTAGGAGTGCGTATACATAGCTCAGGCCTAAAGGAAGAAAGAGCAAATGCCAAATCCCTGCATTACTCTTTTTTGTTGAATTAGGTTGTTCAAGTGACCTACCACAGGGTGGCTTAGTCTTTGTATCCCTAGCTCTGGCCATTATAATAAGCATTGTTAACCCAGCAAGAGCCTCATGCTTGTTTATAAATGTAAATATTTGGAAATAATACTCAGCAAAGATTTAGGCTAAGAATATAAATCTGTGAGAGTCAAACATTCTTGCCAGGGTTTTTCATCTTATCAATTCAGAGTGGTGCAAACGACTCTAATTAAGATAGAGGATATAGGTCATTGGATAAATGTTTAGTAAAGTATAAATGTGATTCTAATTAATGAATTTGCTTACTTGTTTTCCTTGTTTTAGATTTAGTTTACTCTTAGCAAAGGATAAATAAGCATGCATATAGACAAATTATCTGCCCACCTTCCCCTTTCATGTTGCATGCATGTATTCATGACAAGAGAATGGAACTGTTTAGATATACGTGGTAGATTGCTCATGCTGTGTGATAGGCCCTTTATAGCCTTCTTCCTTTTGTTCAAGTCCTACATGTCCTCAGCTCAGATGTAACCTCCTTTGTGAGGAATCAACCCCCAGCCTAGCAGATTTAGCTCCCATAATCCTTTGAACTCCATAATTCTTTATTCATTCTTTAATGTTGTACTTCTTACATTTTATTATTATTAGTTGTATATGTATATGTGGGCCAATGTATCAGAAGAATAGAATTGACAGGGGACCAGACTGGAGGGGTGGATAACTTAACAAATTTATAGTTGATAGGAAACCATTGAAGGGTTGTAAGTAGGTAAGTCATGGGGGCTGATTGGACAGTTTTGAATTGTAAAATGGTTATTATGGTTTCTATACGCCATGTGATAGATTAGAGGGGACAAGATGAGCAGAGATCAGTCACGACTCCAGGGCCGAGGGGATGAGAGTCCTAACTAGACCATGAGATAGAGAAAGGGAGCATAGGGGATATAAGTAGGAAAAAGATTAGTAGGACTCTGTGATGGATTGGATGGGAGTGGGATAGGATGAAAGAATGGCCCAGGAAGCCTCCCAGCTTCTAGCTTGGATGACTACCACTGAGAAGTCAGGCAGAGAAGCGGCTTGTAGATGCTGACAGGGAGAGTGAGTTTGCTTCTTAATGTGTTGTTTTGAGCCATTTGTGAAATGTGAATTGCTTGATATTTAGGTATGAAGCCAAGAAGAGTGGTCTGGGTTATAAATACAGCTCTAGGGATCACCAGCCTTGAGGTAGTAATTGAAATCATAAGAGTGGCTGAGAACCTTACTTAAGCAGTCACTGGCTGTCCAAAATCTGAAGGAAGCTTGATTTTACCTTTTTTTTTTCTTAAATTGAAATATAGTTGATTTACAGTTGTGTTGATTTCTGCTGTATAGCAAAGTGATTCAGTTTTACATATATATATATTCTGGGGGTTTTTTTAGCTTGATTTTAAATATAACAACAACTGTTTACACATAGGTGGTGAATTTATGTGGTTGACACCCTTTATCAGAACTCAGAACGCCAGCATTTGTACAAATAACCACCATGCTGGCCTATAAAATTTTAAAGCTAATAGTATAACCTGATAAAATGATGATTTTGCTATATGCGTATATGTATCTTGAGAGAGATTAATTAAAGGAAATAAAATCACAGTTGAAGCTGCTGGATGGTTGAAATTAAAAAAGAAACAAAAAAGAGTGGCTGAGATTATTCTAGGAGAGTCTGTATAGTAAGAGCCGTGAGTTATTTATAAATATTTTGGGAATTATTTAGAGTAATAGCCTCTCCATTTTACAGATAAGGAAATTGAGGCCCAGCACCAGAGAGACTGTGGGATTTACCTCCATAGCTAAGAAAGAGAAAATGGAATTCTTCTGATTCTAAATTAGTGTTCTTATTATCGTATTGGTCTCAAAATAAAACCACTAATTTAGAGGAAACTTGGAAACAGTTTGCTTTGGAATGCCCCAGAGGAATAATCCAACTATTTATCAGACAATTTATCTTTTTATCTGAATTCTGGAGAATCAGATTTCATAGTTATTTTATCCACATGATTATATTGGTCTGTGATGAGAGTTTCTATAAATGTATTAGATCACAAAACAGTTTGGTTCTAAGTCCATGGAAGGTTAACGTAAAACTCTACCAATCTCTTACCTGTAGATCTTTTTGGAATGAGTAGCAGGTGAAGTCTGTTAATCTGTGCGCATTAAGAGAGCACAGGGACTTTTGTGCACATACACAGAGACTTGAGTGTCAGGACATTCTTGGAGTCACAGAACAAACTTGGCATCATTAGTACCTTGCTTTAACTATTTCTCTAGCCATAGAGAATAATAACATAGATTCTGTGTTAGGGCATTAGTGTTCTAGATGCAATACATTTTGTTTACTGCTTATTAACTGTCATTGATTCACATGGTCATTTTTATATCTTTGTTTTCCTTAGAAACTGACATACACAAAGGAAACTGTAAGCAGGTGAGTGTCTTTTTTCCTAAGTTCATGCTTGGCAACAGACATGTATCATACCTATTCCCAGACTCATCCCACATTTGATGATTCCTTCCTGTTTTCTTGCCAGTTCCTGCAATGACCAGGCCTGTGGGTTAGTCTCAAATGCTTTTCCTCATCTTGAGGCCACTTCCCTTCCCAGACCGCCTCTGCAGCCACTGTGCTAGTTTACTGTCTGACCTTCCCAGGAGGCAGACTTGGTCCTCTCTCTTGGGTGAGAAAATAGATTTTTGGAAATGGAATACCAAATGATCTACTCTTGTTGAGGCTTACAGGCTAATGATAATATTGATCTAAAATGGTACACCTTAGTGGAGGATGGTTTACTAAATGATGGGTTGTGGTGTGGGTCACTTTATTGTGTAATGATGATTATGATGTTGAAGCATAGGAATAGCACAGCCTTGATGAATCCTCCAGTGGTATGAGTCTTGGCTCTGTGGGCCTTTAGGCTTAGGATTAAGGTCATTTCTGGCTCCTGAACAGTAGCAGGACAAAGCAGATCATGGAAGGTGAGGGATTTTGAGCCTACAGGGACTAAAGATTTCCAATTCTATCCATACTCAAAATATCTAGATTATGCCAGCACGTAAGTGATTTTTTTTGAAAAACATCACTAGGGCATGCAATTCAGGTCAGAGTCCAGAATTTTGCCTCAAATTAGATGGAAGGACAGATTGAAAAACCAACTAGGTGAGTCAGTGTCCAGAGGTCTAGCCTGGGCAGCAGAGTCCAGGCAAAAGCATAGCTGGAGTACACCTGTGGGTTGTAGTGGGGTATATGTAAGTTTCAAATCAAACATGAGTAAACAGGAGGAAAGTGGGACTCCTTGTGGTCTCACTTCGTACAGCTAACAGTACCACTGAGTCTATGCTGGGGCCTGGGATTGAGCTCCTGCTTAGCTGTGGGGCAATGTGGTGCTTTAAATGTGTGTTCTTCACCTCTGAGAGCCAGAGCTCGGAGGTTACTTGTGATTGCCATTGCAACACGAAATGCAGTAGACTAAATAATCTTGTGGGTCCTACCAGTGCCAGTAATCTTCATGGTTGTATGTAATAAAAATGATAGCACATCTTACATATCTTATATGGTTAAGAAGTATATAAAAACCATAATAAATATGGCTCTTAACCTGGAAGAAGCCTTGGAGTTTACCTGTGAAAATGGACATTGGAAAGATTGTAGCTTGTGAGTTATTATAAAGTGGTGGAAGGAAGGTTATCTGAAATAGAATGGAAAGTTGTAACACCATATGTGGATTGGTGTCATAACACATAACACATGAGGTGAACAGAGGTAGCTGGAAGATGTTTGAGGCGTAGTTTGTGTATTCCTACGTAGCTCACTTCAACTGGGTGCAGTTTTCTGCATTCACCTACTATTTCTTGTAATGAAATTGTGTATGTGTAGAAGAGAAATTCTTATTATGGTTAGTTTTCCTGATGTGTTAACCATGTTGAAACATTCATAAATAAACATCATAGAGAACTGACTGTGTCACATATTTTTATTGTTAAGGCACTGTATGTCCTAGATAAACGAGGAGACTCAAAATACTATGCACCATCCTTAGAAAACAGGACATGAGTAAAAATAGCAATACAGATGAACAAAAATATAACTGAATTTTGAGAATTTAAAAGTTGGTATCCTTCCCATGAAACTAGAGCAGACCAGGTCGGGGTGGGATGAAAAGTTGTGGTACTTGCTGAAATGGTACTTGCTGAAATGAGGTGACCTGGAGTTAGGTAACCCTGGGAGTGAAACCATGGGAGTGGTGTAGGAATTCACTAAACCCCTCTTTCTTTAAGCTGAATATTATAGTCATCCCTTAAAACCCTTAATTTGCCCATCACTTTTCTATATTTAAATTTATTTTTATGATTTTCTTGAGATTACTCTCATTTTCTGTGTTGAGATTCTGGTACTAGTTTTCTATTTCTGCTGCAACAAATTACCACAAGCTTTGGTAGCTTAAAAAAACACAAATTTGGGCTTCCCTGCTGGTGCAGTGGTTGAGAGTCTGCCTGCCGATGCGGGGGACACGGGTTCGTGCCCCGGTCCAGGAAGATCCCACATGCCGCGGAGCGGCTGGGCCCGTGAGCCATGGCCGCTGAGCCTGCGTGTCCGGAGCCTGTGCTCCACAACAGGAGAGGCCACAGCAGTGAGAGGCCCACGTACCGCAGAAAACAAAACAAAAAAACCCCACAAATTTATCTTACAGTTCTGTAGTTCAAAAGTTTGACATGAGTCTCAAGGTGTTGGCACGCCTGCGTTACCTTTCTGGAGGCTCTAGGGGAGAATCTGTTTTCTTGCGTTTTTTAGCTTCTAGAGGCTGCCCACACTTGTTGACTTATGACCCCCTTCCATCTTCAAAGTTAGCAGTGGCTGGTCGAGACTTTCTCACATTCTATCACTCTGACACTCTTCTGCCTCCTTCCACATTTACATTGGGCCTACCTGGATAAACCAGGATACACCCTCTTCCTTAATGCCAGCTGATTAGCAACCTTAATTCCATCTGCTACCTTAATTTCCCTTTGCATGTAACCTAACATAGTCACAGGTTCTGCGGATTAGGATGTGGACATCTTTGGGAGACCATTATTCTGCTTACCACAATACTTGTCTGTAATTTAAATTGCTTCTTTTACATGAACTCTAACCTATCTGCTAACATACGGCTTGTACCAAATAGTCTGCTGTGTACCAATTTAACCTTCCCCCTACTATCATCTGGCAAGTCTATTAAAAAAAAGCATTTTCCACCTTACTCAGGACCTCACATCCCATCTTACCCTTTAGACACCAACCTGTCATTGTTTTTTTCTCTCTCTCCTGAGTGTTCAACTTCTCCTGTTACTAACTGCTCATTAGCATTTAAACATGCTCAAGTGTTCCCAGGTTACCTGTTTTAAAAAAAGCCCTCCTCCAGCACTTGTCTCCAGCCAGACATCTTGAAAACATCTCCCCTTAGCTCCAGTTATAATTTATTCAAATACATTTTCCATCCCCTTTTCTCTTGCTTCTCCTTCTGGAATCCCTATTATGCATAGATTGGCATGCTTTGTATTATCCCATAGGTCTGTTATATTGCTTTCATTTTTTTCATTTGTTTTTCTGTCTGCTGTTTTGATTGGGTAATTTCCATTATTCTATCTTCCAGATCACTTATTCTTTCTTCTGCATTACTCATTCTGCTGTTCATTGCCTTTAGCTCAGCTTTTGTCTCAGCAAATGAATTTTCTAATTTTTCTTGGTTCCTCCTTATAGTTTCTAGTTCCTTTTTACAGTAATCTGAATTTCTGTCGATAACCTTTCTTAATTCCTTCAGTATTTTCATTACCTCCTTTTTGAACTCAGTGTCTATTAGACTGAAGAGGTCTGTTTCATTGTTTGTTCCTTCGGGGGAATTCTCTTGGTCTTTTAACTGGGAGTGGTTCCTCTGCTTCTTCCTTTTACTTATATTTCTCTCATTCTGTGAGTTTAGGAGAAACAATTATCTACTGTAGTCTTGGAGGGCTATTTATATGCAGGATCATCCCTGCATAGCTCATGTGGGTTTAATAGTTTTTTGGTGTGAGGGCTGTTTTTGGTTTGAATGATTGCTGTCTCTTTCCTCAGCATGTGCTGTCCTTTATCCCCTTGATAGAGGGTGTGCAGGTGCGTGGCCCTACGCACATGCTCCGAGGAAGGTGGGGGCGGTGGGTCCAAGCTGCCTCTCGAGTCCAAGATGGCAGCAGCAGCTCGCACCTGGAGCTCGTGTAGGCGGTGCCCTGCTGCAGAGGAAGAAACTTCTGTGGCGGTCCCGCCCCTCTCCTTGTGTGCTTCCCAACAATGGCACCTTGCCTCTGTGGTGCACCCCCTAGCAACGGCACCTTGCTTCTTTTCCTAATGCCTCTGCATACAATATTTTATTTAGTTTTCATCAGCACCCTTGTGAAGTAGGTAGGGCAGGAGGTGTTTCTATTTTAGAGATTAGTTCTTGAGGCCCAGAGCAACTGAGGTATTTTCCCAAGTTATACACAAAGTTGGTGATACATCTGGGACTAGAACCCAGGATTCCTAATTCCTTGCCTTATGTTCTTTTGTTGTCACATGCTCATTACAGTTAACAGATTCTAGAACAAAGCAAAGTATAGTAAATTGTAAAGGGGAGTAGTAATCTAGATATGAAAGTATTGTTGGCTTGTTTTACTGTATTTTTAAACATGTATTCCATGTGGCTATGATACCTTTTGACACAATTCCATCTGAATTCCACTGACATGATTAGGTAGTCGTTGTGAGGAGTAAATTATGAGCTGGATAAACTGAGAAAATGAGACAGTAGGGGGTTGTTTGCTGCTGGTATTAAGCTGAAGGTCTTAGCTGACCAACTTCAAATTTGTGGGTTGGCCTAGAAATGAAGCATTTCTGTCTCCAAAACCAGTACTACTCTGTGTTCTAGTTCTGTTGTGAGTCACATTTTAGGGTATCCCTGCAGGAGGCACACCTAATGAGAAAATGTGAAAGGATTCTTGTTACTGTCTTTTGAAGGAAGTGTGGAAGGATGAGGGATTAAGTGTTAGACAAACGATTTGAGTTACTGAGAGTTGCCTACTTACCATCATTAAAATAATGTTATTTTGAATTTAGTAAGTGAAATCCAGTTCTACTGAAGTGAGCAGACTTCTCCGTTCTGAGTATTTACTTAGAGAATTAGCTTAAATTTGATTTTAATTTGGGGGACAATTTGACCAACCCCAGGTGAGGTCTGGTTTCTCTGCCATGCCATCCCAACTTCCTTTTCTAGTTACTGTAGTATTGTACTTTGTTTTACTTTGACCTCTTTGCTCTTCATATTGATTGCTCTCCAGCTTTCACTGGGTTTCCCTTCCTCTTTCTTGGTCCTTACACATTTTGACTTTTAGGTCTTTTAGTTTATGTACACCACTATCATTAAGACCAAGTAAAACCATCTTGTTTGCTCTTCTAGGGAATATGGGTCACATAAAGTCCATGTGATGTGGAATTAATGTGGGTAAGAGTGAGGTTTCTGGAATCAAATGGGCCTATTTTACATCACAGCTCCATCATTGGCTAGCTGTGTGACCCTGAGCAAATTCTTAATCTCTTCTATCATTAGTTTCCTCATATGCATAAATGGGGATAATAGTGTCTTCCTTTTAAGACTGATGCCAGAATTAAGTGAGTTAACCAAGATAAAGCACTTAACACAATGCCTGACACGATAAATTTAGTTGTAGTCATTCTTGCTATTATTATCATTGAAAAGCGAACTGGATATGGTTAGGAATTTTAGGTATGGCCTTGGGTGACCCTGAGAAAATTGCTTTACCCATTTGCACCTTGATTTTTCATCTATAAAGTGAAGGTATTGGGAGGGATTCTGCCTTGTGGACAGTTGATAAATCCTATTCAAGCCTGATGATGTTAATGTCTCTTCCAAATGCATCTGAATCCTAGTTTTTTAAGCTCCGTCTCCTGCAACCCAAGAAGCCTCTTGGTGCTTTCTCATCATCCAGGTCTTCCTCTACTCATCATTCATCAGAATGACTTATCCAGATGTCCTATTCCTTTGGGTTCTTTTGGATGACAGCTCACTTAGTAAGCAGTTTCCTGCAAGTGGATGAAAAATAACCAATAGTGGTAGGTTTGGTGTACTGGTTTAATATGTTATTCTTTCTAGATAGTATTTCTAAAACCAGAAGAATCCTTATGGTGAGATTTTTTTTAACCTATATTTCTCAAATTTTCTACCAAAGCCTGGGGCTTTAGGGAACATGGCCCTAGTTGACTCCCCCACTCCAATTCCAGTCATGAAATGTCTTTGAAACTATCATATTTTATCTTAATATTCATTTAAACTTTATATTCTACTCTATAGCCACACTTGTTTTAATATTAAGATGTTTTAAATTCCATATCAGTTTTTACTTAGCTCCCTGCCTATGCTTTTACTTTCGAGTAAAAAATTGCTGCTTCAAGATGTGTGCCATGTTTATCTGGTGGCTGTGAGCGACCCTTCCCCTGCCCCACCGTGATCTAGTTTAGAGCAGCAGGACAATTTAAAGGGGGTGGTTCTGAAGTGAAGATGGGACTCACTGAGACATTAGCAAGTCTGAGAGGGAGACATTTTGACTGTGATTAACTCACCTTCGAAAGGTGACTTGTGGAAAGTTGAAGAGAGTTTTCAATTACTATAATTTAAATTGTATATTTTGGGGGTATATGCAAATTTGGACTTGCAGAAACCCACCTTCTTTTCTTTAGAGCAAGGGCTTTCTCAGATTATCCTCTGATCTCTTCAGATCTTTGCTTTCAGTTGCAGGGCAACATGGTAAAAAGATAGTCAGGGACCTGAAACCTGAGAGCAATGTGGCCTATAGCAAATCATTTCTCTAAGCTTGACTTGTTTTATATTAAAAAGTTTTATGACTCTGTGATCTCTCAAATGAGATGAGATTTGGGCTTATATGTTCGCCTTAGCAGGCAGTGCTTTCGTGTCTGTACTACTTGTTGAGTTTGTAATCATGTATTTGTTATCTGTTTTCTATTAGACGGTAACCTTCTTAGACCATGGGTGTTTTGTTCACAACTGTATGTCAAGTGCCTTCTACACTACACTGGTTGGCCAATAGTATTTATTTATTTGTTCCCAAAATATCTATTCAGTGCCTACTAAATGGTAGGTTCTTTTTTAGGGTGGAGATACAGCATGACTATGGCAGGTAAGGTCCCTAATCTCATGGAGTTTAGATTCTTGAGGCAGTCTTATTCAATAGAAATTTCTGTGACGATGGACATGTTCTGGGCTGTCCAATAAAGTAGCCATTAGCCACATGTGACTGCTGAACACTTGAAATGTGGCTAGTGTGGATAAAGTTCTGAATTTTAAAGTTTAATTTTAAATTAATTTAAATTGCCACATATGTCCACTGGCTACCATATTAGACAATGCCATTCTAGTGGATTAGGGTGTGGACAGAGATCAAAAAGTAGATAAATAAATGAGCAGGATAATTTCCCATAGTGATAAGAACTGAGAAGAAACAAAACAGTGTTATGAAATAGTAAGTAAGGGAGTACTTTATGTAGGGTGATTCTAGTTGAGTAGCATCAAAAAATGTAAAATAAATCAATTGTAAAGACTAATTTTTTTTAAATTTGCTACTTAGTACTTTGGTTTGGGAATCGTTGTTTGGAGATCTGATGAATCCTTTTTGGAAAACAAACCCCAAAATAACCCCTCACATTTCTATCATTTAATAACTCCAAACAATTTTTTTCCTAGCCCTGAATTGTCATCTCCAGTTCCTGTTGGTGATACCTCAACATTGGGAGGTAGGCTTTTGTGCCTTTATTCACTTTTCTTCTAAAATTTATTATCTAATTGAAAGGAAGCAAATTTTTCAGCTCACATTTTAAAAATACCATGTGTTTCTCTCTATGTGTTGTTAGAGAGTCTCAAGAAAAATTAATTCTTTTGTCACTTATTTTATGACATTATGATGTGGGTACTTAAGAATCTTTAATTATTAAGTATAATACAAAATCGGAAAACTGCTTAAAACAAATGTACAACCTAAACAATTGTTTTATGGCAAACACCCTGTGATCACTGCTTATGTCAAAAGGTAGGACCTTTCTAGCTCCACCATTTGTCATTTGTCTTGTAGAGTTTTCCAGAGTAATTTTTTCTGATTGCATTCTGTGGTGTACTTTAACATTTACTTTGACCTCTATATTTCCTATAAATTAGTAGTTGCTTTCTTTGTTTTGTTTTGTTTTATTTTGTTTTGCGGTATGCGGGCCTCTCACTGTTGTGGCCTCTCCCGTTGCGGAGCACAGGCTCCGGACGCGCAGGCTCAGCGGCCATGGCTCACGGGCCTAGCCTCTCCGCGGCATGTGGGATCTTCCCGGACCGGGGCACGAACCCATGTCCCCTGCATCGGCGGGCGTACTCTCAACCACTGTGCCACCAGCGGAGCCCGCTTTCTTTATTTTTAATTTTTTTTTAAAAAAATATGTTCTATGTTGGAAATTTCAAACATATACAAAAATAACACAGTGAGGCCCAGCTTCAGTAATTATAATTTATGGGAGGGGGGTGGGTTGAATTGGGAGATTGGGATTGACATATATACACTACCATGTATAAAATAGATAACTAATGAGAACCTGCTGTATAGCACAGGGAACTCAATGCTCTGTGGTGACCTAAATGGGAAGGAAATCCAAAAAAGAGGGGATATATGTATACATGTAGCTGATTCACTTCGCTGTACATCAGAAACTAACACTACATTGTAAAGCAACTATACCCCAATTAAAAAAAGATTATAACTTATGGCCAATTCCAACCATCACCCACTTCCCCTGTCTGAGAGTGTTAGTTTTATTAGATAGCTCCTTAAGGATAGGGACTTTGTATCCCTGGAGGCTTGCATAGAGCCTGACATATAGTACGTATCAATAAATGCTTGTTGAATGAGTCATATTTATTTCTTGTGCTGAGGAGACTCTGGATAAATGTGTCTTGAGGTTAGAATGCACAGAATTTCTAGGATGAAAAAGTAAATGACTTTTAGAAATGCCTTGGAAATCAGTTTCTTGCTTCCTGATAGGAATTCTGATTTAGTCATGGACTGAATTCATGCACATGTCTTTGTTTTTCTACTTAGGTGCCAGTCTCAGTGTTCCATATCCAGGGGTGACCTTCTATGAAGGTATCTCAGAGAGCAGCTTGGAGAGGCCAGAAGAGAGTGTGAGTGATGTTCTGTTTTGTTATTTAGTTTCTAACATGGAGAATAGGGATTAAGAGAGATTTATAGTCCATTGCCAGACTACACAAAACTTCAGGTGGTTCCCTTTATGGAAATGTAGATTCTAAAACCAGTTCAAAAAATCTGCGATTCCTTAGAGAGCCAAGTAAATCTGCTTTTGGCAAGGAATGGCTTCAAACTGTAAATGAAATGACTAGGGGCCTGGGGAGCTGTCATCATGGTAAGCCCACTGTCTTTTGTGGGCTGTGTACATAATTTACTGTGAGGGTTTTTGCTTATGTTCTTCTGTCTCTTAATAAATCAGGACTTAGTCTTCTTCAGAGGGAAAGTATATAGATTTTATGTAGTTTAAAGAAATACCATGCTTTTTAAATGCATCATTATTAATAGTAATCTGTCCACTAAATAACATTAAGTTGGCTTTCTATCACATTGAAAATTTTTTAAAAAGTATACACTTCCAGGAAGATAGAAACATTTTGTTAGAAATTTTGTTAGATATGCATAAATCCTAGATTACTTAATATAAGCAAACTCTGATTGAACGTACTCACTAGAAAGGTACAATTTTGTTACCTTACACCTTCTCTTACCAACTTGGACATTTTAACTTCTGAGAAGTCAAGTTAAGTCACCCCACTCTGCCCCACCACTTTCCCTGTCACTGAACAAGGCTGGTGGTAGTTTGGGATCCTTGAATCAATATATTTACCCTTAGTACAACTGTGTCCAAATTAGATGGTACTAGAAAATATTGGCATTTGATAAATATTTGAATAAAAAGTTATACTGTAGTTCTGAACTTGAGGCAGAATAGTTATGATTTAGGTCTGGAAACATTTACAGAATGAGATAGAATTCACTATAATAGAAATGAAGACATTGTGTGTAATCAATTGGAACATTCTAAAACAGAGAGGGTGATTTGAAGGTGATTTATAGAATCAGTAGGAAAACAGAATAGTACAGGGATACATGACAGGAATTAGATTGCCTGTACCTCTAGTTCAAAGTGAAGCCTAATGTACAGTTTTACAGTTCAGTTTTTTCCTAATACATTTTAGAAATTATATACTTTATTTCTGTTTTGTTACTATTTACCCTGTGTGTTATTATGTGTATTTAATCTAGCAAAATTTAAGTTTTTCAGAATCTTTATCCTTATCCTGAGTAATACAGGAACATTAGAATATTAGAATGATTCAAATGATCACCCTACTATTTTATATGCTATTTTTCAGTATTTTTGTTCTTTCCCTTTAAAGCTTGTTTTACATTTACCCAGATGTTTACCACTTTATTTTCTTAAAACTCTTTTTTGCAGTTTAGACCTCTCTTCTGGACTAATTTTCCTTCTGAAATATATGCTTCTGGTATTACTTTAGTGAGAATATCTCACTGGTTCAATCTCAGTTTTTGGTCACCTGAAACTTTATTATCCTCTTATTCTAGAAAGACACTTAAAATCTGTATTAAATTCTAGATTGAGTTTTTTATTTTCAAGGTTTTATTTCACTTCTTCTAACTTTTATTGTTGCTACTAAGAGCTCAACTAACAATTTAGTTCTTATTCCCTTGTGGGTAATCTTACTATTTTTTTGTCCTACTTTTAAGATATTGCTCTCTCTCTCTGTCTATCTATATCTAATGATGAGAGATAATGACTGAGAATTTCTCAAAATTTATAATAGTAATAAAGCTTCATGTTAAGGAAGTACAACAAATCCAAAGCAAAATAAATAAACATAATCACACTCTTATCCCCATTGTTGTGAAACTGCAGAATCCCATATACTATATAGTGTACTACTGTAAGTATACTGTAGTATAGTATACTGCTACAGGCATATCTCAGAGATACTGTGCGTTCAGTTCCAGACGACCATAATAAAGTGAATATTGCAATAAAGCAAGTCACACGAACTTTTTGGTGTCCTAGTGCATATAAAAGTTATGTTTAAACTCTACTATAGTCTATTGAGTGTACAATAGCATTATGTCTAAAAAAAACCAATGTATATATCTTAATTAAAAAATACTTTATTGCTCAAAACTGCTAACCATCGTCTGAGCCTTGAGGAAGTCTAGTAGTAACATCAAAGATCACTGATCACGCATCGCTATAACAAATATAATAATAATAAAAACATTTGAGATATTGTGAGGATTACCAAAATGTGACACAGGGACATGAAGTGAGCAAATGCTTTTGGAAAAAAGGCACTGATGGACTTGCTTGACTCAGGATTGCCACAAACCTTCAATTTCTAAAAAATGCAGTATCTGCAAAGTACAATAAAGGGAAGCTCAATAAAATGAGGTATGCTTGTGTATATAGTATCCCCAATACTATATCATTTAGTATTATATAGTATCCCAAATACTGTATCATATACTACTCTAACCATAACTATGATATAATAGTATATAATACAGTATTGAGGATACTGCAGTTTCACAAAAATGTATATAGAAGAAATTTTCAGCTGTTACTTCATATGATTAGATATATGTCTGACCTCCTCATTTTATACCTTCTGTCAGTTAACCACTGTTTCATAACTTTCTTTGTCTCTCTGTGTTGCATTCAGAAATGTCTTTCAGTTCACTTATTCTTCTTTCAGCTTAGTCTAATTTGTTTTTCAAACTGTCTATTGAGTTTTTAAAATCCTTGCTTTATGTAGGAGTCTTTGATCTGACTTTTCAACACTATTTATATTTATATTATATCCCTTTGTGGTATTTAAAACTAAAGCCTAGGTCCCAAGGGATCACTAGATATACTATGTACACATAGATTACTGAATCACCTCTCTGGATTTTTCTAACCTATCTTTTTGGATACCTTGGGGCTTTCTTTATTTTCTTACAAACCAGCTCTGCATTAAAAACATTAAAAATATTTATTTAGCATTTTAGGCATTCTGTAGCAGTAAGGTTACTAAGGATATTTCTTGTATAGTAATAATAGAAGTGGAAGTATCTGTTCAAATTTAGTGAGAGAAAATTTAATATGGAAGAAGACAAAGTCTTGTACAAAATTCCTTAAGACTAAAGGTTTTTGTTAGTTTCAACATGACTCAGCAGTATGATGGGGAAAAAAGCTGAGTACTGAGGGGAAAAAAACTAGTAAAAACAAGTGTACTTTCAGGCTGCATGATAGAAATTAGAATCTACTATAAGGAAGGTGATAGTTGTACCATATTTTAATTGTACCATATTTTAATTGATCAGACCTCACTTATGTGTACCACACTCTAAGGAAGACATTAAGAGCTTGAGAAGTCTCTAGAGGAAAGGAACTAGTGAAAAATCAGGGAAGATGACAGCTGCCTATACTTATTTGAAGGGCTGTCTGGGGACTACACTTTTTATACGCATTCCAGGTTGCAGAACTGAGATCAGTGGGAATTTACAGGGAAATATATTTGGGTTTTATTAAGAACTTTACAACCATGAGAGAGCTTTTTTGGAAATGTAATGGCCTGCGTTTGAAAGTCTTTCCAAGACTTTCTCATCAGAGCCATTTAAACTGAGGATGAATAGATATTTGGGGGAGATACTGTAGAGAGAATTCAGGCATCAGAAAGGATGGTGGAATTTTCGAGGTTCTTTCCAGTTGTGAAGTTTTGAAGGTCTGTGGTTATTTGATCCATCAGGGAAGAAAGATGATACAGTAGAAAAAGCCCGGTATTCTCTTCCTGACTCTGCCATTGGCTTGCTGTTAGCCCTTAGGCCATTCTTCCATCTCAATCCCTGTTTTTCTTGTGTATTAAAATGGAGGGACTTGGATTAGATGAGCACAAGTGTATCTTGCATGCAGCAGTTATTAGTGTTGGGTTCTAGTAGTGATATTCTGTTTTCCTCATTCCTTCTACATTTGTTAATTGGGATTCTTTGGTAAGGAACTATTGCCACTTCTCTCTTGTTTATTTATTAAATTATTTATTTATATCAGTACAGACTCATGGATATTTCTTTTATTCTTTGGATTATAATCCACTATTTATTTTGTGGCTCAAATTGTTCCAGCTTTGGCTTGTGGAAGACCTGGATTTAGATGTTACAGAGTACAAAAAGTTTGTTGGTGTGGTTTCAGATTCCACGTAGAAACTAACCTTTAAAACACTTCCACTCATTGAGTTTGGCACAGTATCAGAAAAGATTATCCATGACTATCTGAAAAGGCTATTAATGTATTCCTTACTTACCCAATACATATCTGTGTGGCTGGATTTTCTTCATGTACTTCAACTAAAACAACATATTGAATGCAGAAGCAGATATGAGAATCTAGCCATCTTTTATTAAGCCAGACTTTAAAGAATTTGTAAAAATATAAACATTACTCTTCTCACTAATTTTTTTATTTTGCAAAACATATGTTATTCATTTGTACATGTAATGAGTTTCTTATTTTGAAATGAATTAATATATATATTTAAAATTTCTCTTTTAATTTTTTGTTTGGTGTGTATCTATAGATATAACCCACAAAAACCAAACTTCTTTGGGTTCCTTAATGAATTTTAAGAGTTTAAAGGGGTCCTAACACCAAATAGTTTGAGAAACACCCTTCTAGACTATTTTTAGATGATAATTTCAACTCTTTTTCTTCTTTAAAAATTTTTTCCTTTTATTTATTTACTAACAAAATTTTCTATCCTTCCCTGAACCAGTCATTGTGTATTCAAAGGAATGTACAAATACACAGTAATTTTAATATTAGCCTATGTCTTAAAGTCCACCAGTTAGTTTCAAAGTCAAATATTATATAAATAATCGTCATCAGAAGTTGCCTTTGGCACAGTGTCTGGCATATCATGGGTGATCAGTAAATATTTGTTGACTGAATGAGTGAACATTTATTGTTCTTTCTCTAAAAATCCAGATTAGCAATGAAATTGAGAATGTGATAGAAGAATCCACAAAACCAGCAGTGGAGCAGGTTGCAGAATTCAGTATCCACCTTTTGGGGGAACAATACAATGAAGAACTACAGGATCCCTACAGCTTTCACCACCAGCGCCTTGTAGAAGAGTTTATTTCAGAGGTGGGTGATTTTCTTGTATTTCTTTTTGTATACAAGATAGTTTGCTGGGGTTGTAAATTTCCCATATTAACAACACTGGTTAAAGGTAGATTTCGGATTTAAGCTTTCCATCTGTTTGATTCAGGGAGTGGTGATTTAGCCATTTCTTTAGAAGGCTCTGTGAAAAGTTCACCGAAAGATGAACTATTTCATTGAAACAAAATTTTGTATGCGTTTGCCATCTGCTACCAAATAAATGCTATTTCCAACTTTGGCTGCACAGCCAAGGAAGAATGTGTTCTATGGCATGGTTTTAACTTGACCATATTTGGAGAAATGAGTATCTTTGAGAAACTGTATTTAGTGTGTTGTTTTTCTTGAGGGAACATCACATTTAATTTTTAAAATTTTATATTTGTTCTTTTTTTAAGTTGAAAATTTTTTAACAGTTAGTAATAGGTAGTATGAGGCACCAAGTTCAAAGGACAAAAGGATATCCAGTGAAAAGTAAATTTTCCTGTTATCTCTGTTCCTTGGTTGGAAGTATTTTTAAAAAGGGGTTTCTTTAAAGAATTGTGCATTAGACCATCCCACAACCTTACTTTCTGGAAGAATTCTATATAGGGGCTTGAACTCAAGATTCTTTCAGTCAAAAATGACCCATTCTTGGCCCCCTTCTTGTGTGCCTTTGCTCTTGTATAGACTGTAAGGCACTGAGTGCCCATCTCCTCTCTCTGTCCAGTGAGAGGGCACATCATTCCTTCCTGTTTATTTCTTTTCCATCGCTCTCGATGGAATTCTCTTTGGCTAAGTTTTTCAATTCCATTACCTTGGACTAATTTCCTTCTCTTTACACTGTTTAGACGAGAAACAAAAATGTGCATCTCTCAGCCAAGCAGCATTATTGCAGCCATCAGACACAGAGAATGTAGGCCAGACGATTAATTTCCTAGCTGTGTGGCCAAGTTGTGAGGCTGTATGGTGTGTGGAAGAAATGTCAGCCAGGCCAGTGGCCACCTGGCATCAAATAGTGTCTTGGATCAGCTGTTTGGTTCTCTCTGCCCTTGGATTAAGAAACCTTTAATAAGCCTCAGTGTTTGGGTAAACAGTCATGCTGAATGACTGCATGTTTAGAGAAAGTCTAATAAACACTCTGAAAAAACATTTCCAGCAGGGACTTTATGAGGTATAGGTAGCTATTGGTTTGAGGTGATTTGAGGGTGATGAAGGATCCGTTCCTTCTCTGGCCTTTTTCTATATCCCCGTCCTTTTAACTGGAATAAAATGTTTACGAATAGCCACTTCTTTGTATGGAACTGCAGGGTCAGGGTCATGTCTCTGAAAGGTCCTGTCTCCATGTTTACTGCAAACTGAAGGAGGCCCTCAAGCTCTCTCCCTTCAGGACACAGTCACAGGAATTGTTCCTTCAATATTATTTCTTAGGTAATATTGCAAGACACAGGGAAAAAGAAAGCCTGCTTGGGAGGATTGAGGTTCGGGAGCCGTTACATTTTTTTTTTATTATTATTTTTATCTTTTATGAGGAGAAGAGTAAGATAAACTTGGGACATCACCAAGAATGACATCAGAGAGGGAAAGGTCATTGTGATAGGCTTGGGAGTGTGGATACCTGACAACAGACACGGAATCAACAGTGTCCTCGCATAGTGCTTTGTGTTCTGCAGCCTGCTGTATGTCCG